>NW_026896631.1:0-241129 GCF_033153095.1 Gastrolobium bilobum
TTCGTAGCATATATTACGCCAGTAAAACTCTAAATGAAGCTCATGTGAACTACACAGTCACTGAAAAGGAGCTATTGGCTGTAGTATATGCTTGTGAAAAATTCAGGCCTTACATTTTAGGATCAAAAGTTACTGTCCATACTGCAGCTCTCAAGTACCTCTTCTCGAAAAAGGAAGCAAAACCAAGATTGATAAGATGGGTCCTACTGTTGTAAGAGTTCAATCTGGAGATCAAAGAAGGAAAAGGATGTGAAAATCAAATTGAAGATCATCTGTCCAGATTGGAACACATTGAAGTGGGACTACCAATCAAGGAAACGTTCTCTGACCAACAATTGCTTGTCATTAATCACAGAGACAAATGCTCCTTGGTTTTCTGATATAGCCAACTTCCTTGCAGCAGGGCTGGAACCTTATGAGGCGAATAAAATGCAGAAGAATAAATTTTTTCACGATTGCAGGAACTACCTCTGGGACGAACCACTACTGTTCAGAAGATGTGCAGACCAAATGATAAGAAGGTGCGTCCCCGAAGAAGAACAACCTCAAATCCTTCAACACTTCCATTCGTCCCCATATGGAGGACATCTAGGTGGAATCAGGACTGCCTCCAAGGTTCTTCAATCAGGTTTCTTCTGGCCTTCCCTTTTTAAAGATGCACTTCAATATGCAAAAAATTGTGATAAATGTCAAAGAGAAGGTAACTTGACTAAACAAAATGAAATGCCCCTCAATCCAATCCTAGAAGTTGAATTATTTGATGTTTGGGGCATTGATTTCATGGACCTTTTCCTCCTTCGTGTGGGAACAAATTCATATTAATGGCTGTAGATTATGTAAGCAAGTGGGTAGAAGCAGTTACTTTACCCACTAATGATGCTAAGGTGGTTATAAAATTTTTAAAGAGGAACATATTAACCAGATATGGAACCCCACGATGTCTCATCAGCGACGGAGGGAAACATTTCATCAACCGCCAACTTGAGAGGTTATTGGAGAAATATGGAGTCAAACACAAAGTTGCAACCCCATATAATCCACAAACCAGTGGTCTCATTGAAGTCTCTAACCGAGAGGTTAAGAGAATTTTAGAGAAGGTAGTTAATCCTTCTTGAAAAGACTGGTCTCTCAAATTAGACGAGGCATTATGGGCTTACAGAACAGCGTATAGAACACCCTTAGGGTGTTCCCCATACAGATTGATATTTGGCAAAGCTTGCCACCTCCTCCTCGAACTGGAGCACAAGGCTTACTGGGCAGTCCAAACCCTCAACATGGATGAGAAAACAGCTGGAGAGAAGAGATTGCTGCAGCTCGAAGAATTAGAGGAGTTCAGAGGGAACACATACGAAAATCATAAATTGTACAAGGAGAAGATGAAGAAGTGGCATGATAAAAGGATCAGGAACAGAGATCTCAAAATCAGTCAGAAGGTGCTACTCTTCAACTCCAGACTCAGACTGTTCCCAGGTAAACTCAAATCAAGATGGACCAGGCCATATCAAATTGTTAACGATGCAGGAAACAGAACTTTTGAAATCCAAGGTTCAGAACATGGTTGTTCCTTCAAGATAAATGGGCACAGGTTGAAACTATACAATGATGAAACCTTTATGAAAAAGAGGAAAATATCCCTCTTTCTGAAACCCCTTGAGAGGTAAGTACCATGTCTAGCTAAAGACATTAAACTAAGCGCTGACTGGGAGGTAACCCAGTAGATACATTTTTCTCTCTGACAAAGAGCAAAGTTTTGGGGTGGTTATCCATAACCACATAGCTCCCAAAAAGGAGGGAACGTCTAATGTTCCTCTCCAAAAAATCCAAATAAAGTACGTTCCGTTCCAGGAACGTAGTTTTGGGGTGGTCCTTGACCACGCAATCCCAAGAAAACCCTCCTATCTATCTTAGCTTAGTTTATTTTCAGTTCTGTTTTAATTTCTTTTCCTTTCCGTTCCCTTGTAATTAATCTTTTTTGCAATGAAATTTTTTTTTGATCAAACTGTTTGGTATATGCATGCATTTCAGTTATAGTATTAAGACTGCCCAATTCTTTTGGATTAACTAACATACATGAAACACAAAGTCACTAACTAATCATGCTTGTTCTTTCTCTGAGTACTTGAAAATAGAAACAGTGCAGGGAATTTAATCCTCAGATTTTTGAAAGAAGTTGATATGTGTGAACTCAAACTGGTAAGGAACGGAAAAATGCCAAACACCTACTTCTGAGAGCGTTCCTGAGGTGTAACCACAATGAAACTTCTCAGCTTGCCTTAATGTTGTCAGTACTGCTGAAGATAGATGAATTCTGCTGTCAATGATCAAAACAGAATCACACACTCACCTCACCTCCATCATACACCATCTGGTCAATCAGAAAGAACAAGGAACGTACTCAACAATGAAAAAAGAAGTGACAGAAGAAAAACAAAGAAAAAAGGGAACAACCATTCAAAAGAATTCAAGAAAAACCAGAAAACCTTCCTCCAAAAGGGGAAAAAAGTTCAAGAAAAAGGTGTTCCCTTAAAACAGAAAAAGTCCAAGTTCAAAGGCACAAAAGCTAAACATTCCTTGATCCCACAAATCAGACCACCACTTCTTCCACATTTCCATACACTTACCCATCAAAGGATCCTTGAAACGGAAGACAGTTGTACTTCATAAGAACGCAGCAGAAAGGCAAGTTCTGAAGAATCACATCCAAGAATGGACAGAGCAAACACCAACCCATGAGTGACAGTGAGACAAAAGATCAGCAACCTTCTTTTATCTGAGGACAGAATCCTCTTACTGTTCACTATGGAGAGTATTTCATTTTCTGAAAAGTTCATGGTTGCTCACTGGCTCAAGTTCCTTTCTGTTATGCTGTTCTTTTAAATAAAACAGACCAATACAATATTTCTGAGTTGTTTGAGGATAACCAACAGTTTAGTTTTGGAGTGTTTGATGGGACGTAAATTCGTTCCCATCTAAGCCCATTTTGATAGCAAAATACCATATGTTCCCTTATCTGATGAGCAACTTCAGCATGAAAATCACTTGTTTTACACATTTGTGACAAAAACACAGTGGGGGAACAGATGGTAACGTATTCCTTTAAAATATATTAAAAGGGGAACGGACTGAGACACATTTAATGCACCTGCTCCATTCATTTAATGCTTCTGTACACTTTGCAGGTAACGTAGAGTTAAAGACTTCTAAAAAGCAAGGCGGTGCACCAACTGAGCAGCTGGAAACGTGAAGAGCAGAGAATCAAGAGTTCTCATTGGCTGAAAACAGAAGCAAAGCATGGGAAGGTCTGCAAACAACGGCTAATCATCACCAAATCCTGTTCCATTCAGCAATTCACGCAAGCTTCACACTCTGCTGCCACAGTCTCGTCCCCTCATTCAAGCAACTAGCTCCAAAGGAATTACAGTCTTGCCACTCCTCTTCCAGCTATAGTTAAGTAACAAAAACATCATCGAATCCTGGAAGGTTTGCAGTACGAAAGGAAGAGATCACTTAGTAGTTGTTAGTAACTTAGTTTAATTTTAAGTTGTAACTGTAGTTAAGTAACAACCCCTCTTCTCTTCTCTGTAAACAACCATCAAAACTCCTCACGAGCAAATACGCATCTTTCTCCATTTTCTGTTTCTTTTTGTAAACTGTCTTTTAAATTAATATAAGTGTTTTTCTCTTCGTTCCAATCGTTAACTCTTGACTGAATCTCGGGTCTATGTGATTTCAGTTGAGAATAATTATGTTTAAACTATCAGCCATGAGCTGAACTATCTGTGGACCGGGTAAGTTGTGAAACTCTTAAAGAACTGTTTTCAAAACTCTTGACCAAAGTTTTTTGTATTTCTTTGGCTAAGTAAGCTATATTCATTGTGCGCCAATGGAAATTGGGTACATACTAAGAAATGAACTTCCATAAGACAGGGATTTCAAACAGCTTAGTCATTGGGGGAAGGTAGATGTCATGGCAAAAACGCTATTGGTCACCTTAGGAATAAGGGGCCAACTCGTCCATTTTAAGGTTCTGAACTAAGTACCTATTGGAGTCAAGGGAGTCATAAGAATATGGAAACTTGTGAGCCATCTAGACCATAAGCTGAGGAATCAGAGTTGGCAGGCAAAGAAACTGGGACAAAGCCAAAAGGTGTTAAGTCTTGAGCAGAGAAAACAGCCAGTCTTGAGCAGAGAAAACAGCCCCTTTAAGAGTGAAGCAGTGAATCTGTTCCTTCTGTTAAACTGTTTTAACCACCACCCTGTTGTCTCTTGATTATAGTTATTTATGTTTTAGTAGTTTTTATTTTATTTTATTTAGTACTTATAAAAACTCCAATTGTTATTATCTCACCTTATTCTAAACAGGAAGGATCACATACATAACACAGCGAGCAACTGTTTTCCATCAGATTGAACCTATTGTTCCTGAGGAACGTTGTCAAGACAGTAGGGAACGTTTGACCAGACATTTCATTTACTAACTTTTCTTCTCATTTTCATTCTTTATAAACAGTGATAAAACAATAATTAGCACTCAATCCTCGTGGGAACGATAATTTGGGCATTAATACTCCCTTTATTACTCGATGCGTGCACTTGCGCACTTGGGTTGGAACTAAGGGATGAATCTGTGTTTTGCAAGAACAGAGGAACGTCCCCTCAGAACTTATATTTTTCCACCATCAGCAAACCACCCAACAAGGATCTTCGGGCAAGAGGCCCACGTAGTGGAGGAGTTGAGCATGAGGTCCATATGGAGAGCATAACATTTTGGAGGATTGCATTTGATGCACATAGCATAGTGTTTAGCATTTTTGGACTTAGGTCATGAACATATTGCATGTTGATATTGCCATGCTTTTGAGTGTTCATGACTAGATTCTAAGTCTATGTAGTTGATGTATATTGATGCCTATTGTTCATATTGATAATTTGGCGAGCATGAGACTTGTCCATGGCCACAAATTATGTTTCGAGGCATTTGGAGACTTAGTGTTGTAAATGAGCCATATGATGTGTAAATGGCAAGACAAATAATGAATATTGTAAATGATACATTTGTATTAGATTATGCATGATGGAAGGGCCTAGAGCCTAGATTAGTTCTTGTATAAATTGTGTAATTAGTATTGGAGTGTTAGGAGTAGAATATATGATCCATTTTATAAAGAAACAGCTATCATATATCATTTTTGCAGTAGGGTAATCGATTAGCCTAAGTGTGTGGTAATCGATTACCTGAAACAGGGAACGCAAGGATTGAGCCACTGTGATATAAGTAATCGATTACTTTTGCATAGGTAATCGATTACCTAGTTCAGTAATTGATTACCCATGGAAAGGTAATTGATTAACAAAAATAGGGGAGCCCAAAATTAGCTACTGCCTCATTCTGGAACTTCTGGTAATCGATTACCTCAAGAATGGTAATCGATTACCACTGTGTAAATTTTGAAAAAAAATGTTTTTATAACCCTGAGTTTATGGTATTGCTTGGAGGGGTTGTAATGAATAAGTTTTATGCTTCCGCGAGTTTTGCATTTACAATTACGGTGTTGTTTTTAATTGATTACGAAAATGGTTAATGTTTAACGATAAGGATTTAATAAAAGAAAAATTTTACCCGTAATTTAATTAACTCAATTACTGTGATTGTAACTGCACTTAATACCATATGCAATGATAACATTATCGGTACGTAACAAGTTGTTACATAAGGGATCATGAAGAGTCATGTATATGCCTTATAGTTTATAAAAGAAGATTCCTAGTTCTGTGAAAAAGCTATATTTAGTCAACCAAAAGAGATGATACATTATCCTTACTCTCGACTAAATGTGAATGACGATGTGAGGGATGATGCAGGCTCGATATCCATATTAGAGGAGTCTAATTAGTCCATGTTTATTTATGTCAGTGACTAATTGGGCCTAATGGGTCACACACAAAGGTTGTTCACTTGTTCTTGATTGCTTATATCTAACAAGTTTGAGCCAATAATTGTTATTGGGCTTTTTTAAGACTATAAGTGTAATTGGATTGGAGTGGGACTCTAAGCCAAATTGTGTCATGTGCCCTATTTGGGCTTTTAGTGAGAAATTAATTTCTCCACTTATAGGCCCAAATGTGTTAGTAGGGCCAATAGGGTCTTGGGCCATGAGTCCTAGTAAGTCAAATAGTTGACTTGGCCACAAGAAGTTTTAGCGCAATTCAAAATTTGAATTTTGAAATTTTGAATTTCATATTTAAATTGAAATTTAACTTACGAGCTAGGATAAAATTGAATTTGAATTTGATTTAAATTTAAGTTTGAAATTTTAATTCAAATTTTGATTTAAGAGGTAAGGTTATTTAAGGATAATTTTGAGTTATCCAAATCTATATCTATTAAAGACTGGATAAAGATTCTTTTTTATTTGAATTATAAATTTAATTAAATTATTGTAGCAACAATCAAGGGATTTGATGAAGATGCTAGAAGATTTGTTGTGGGATTCTTCAAGATCTCATGATCAAATCAAATCTACATGGATATGATCTATTGGGCTTGAATTACAAATTCTAGCTCTTTCTTGGAAGGAAAATTAAGATAATATCTTCATGATTAAGATATATCCTTAGAAGATCTACCATATCTTTATGGATATGGGCTTAAGTAGTGTTGTTCAATTAGGATTGTAAAAACCTAATTGCAAAGCATGAAAAGTGTTGTTCAATTAGGATATGGGCCTAGCTTTCTTGGCCGCCCTTCCATCTTCATCAATCCCCAGTTGTTGTGCCTCACCTAACCTCAAGACACCATCATAGTCTTGGAAAAAATAAACCTAAACACTTGAAGTCTCCACCTTGCCATTGCTTAGCAAGCATCCAAGGAGAAGGAGGATTCAAGGAGAAAGAGTTCTCACAAGTAATCAAGAGACAATCGTGTGGATCAACGTTAGAGTACTTCATACACTTTGACGTCTTCAAGTTATCAAAGGTAATCCTCAACTCTGTGTTTTAACGGGTAGATCCTAAGGCATAACTCATAAGGACTATAAAGAGTTACAAGTTTCGTATCGATTAACAAAGATGGAAATTTTTTGTTTTTCACCCTCATGAGCATGTTGCTTGAACGTCAAGTAACACAAATTTTAACTTTCAATTGAACCACAATTTTGGTTAACTCTGACCTTCTTGAATCAATGGTTGATGCATGTGCAATGGGCTAACTGTAAGTACATCAATAGATCCAATAGACAAATTGTTGACCATGGTTATGTTTGGTCCTTTCTCTATCCTATATATACTAGGGTTAAGCCGTATAAGTCGTTATGCTCTCATCACGCGTAGGCTGCCTATTGGATATAGTTACAATCTTTGAGGGGGAGCATACTAATATCGGGTTTCACACACTAGGGAAAAATTGTTGCGATATTCAAGTGTGATAGAGTCCCACAATGGTTAGTAATAGACTAAATGAAGATTATATAACTGAGTGGAAGGACCCACAAACCCAATATGAAGGACATTCTAAGGCATTTTGATGAGTGTCAAAGGATTCAATGAGGATCTCAAATTGAAGATTCGTGGAAGCATAGTCAACTATTCCAAAAATACTTGCATCCTTGACTTCCAATAAGGGCAATCAACATCATTGAAGTAAGGTAGCCAATTGGTTAATCCTACTTCAAGAGGCAACTCTTGATGTTGGGAAGCCATACCAGATCCTTGGCTCTATGGCTTATTAAACCACTCTCTTAGAGTATTAAGCTCTTATACCACTTGTTGGGAAGTGACTTTTAACATGGAGAAGATAACACAAATCTAGAGAGGGGTGAATAGAGTTAATTCAATTTTTTAAAAAAAATACCTTTTTCAATACAACAACATTCAAGAACCCGAAAAGTACCTTTAGCCTTTGTTCACTTTAGTACACAACTAGATTTGATACCTGTGTGGATTAAAATTGTGAACAAATTCAATTCCAAAATATATAGCTGGGTGAAAAGGTCCTAAATGCCAAACAAACAAAAAAATCAAGATTAGAATTACATCGATGCAGAAGCAATAAATAAAGTGAACCAAAAACTTGATATATTGAAGACAACTATGCAAAAATGTTAGATAGCCTTTCTACCAAATTAATGTCTATGAAATATGGTTTTAATTGATGAGTAAAACACACAATACTATCCATTTACTAATATAATTGATCTCAAAATATAGCCCAATGAAGCTCAATAATCACAAGTATGAGCAGAGATAAAGGGAAAACGAATTCACACCAGAGATTTATAGGAGTTCATAACCCTTAAGTGCAATCGGGTCATTATGTTCACTCCCTAGGAATTGAAGCACAAGGTATTTGTTACCACTAACTTTTATCAAAATGTTTTTACAACCAAACAACTTTCAAACAAAAGCCTAGTGATAACCTATCAATTACCCTATATCAAAACTGGTTCCACCGAACCCTACACCAGCTCCAAGAGCTCACTTTCAAGCCAAGCAAGGAATCATGGTAGTGTGTGTGAAGAAAAGATGGTTAAAACAATCACACAAGAAGGGGGTGAATTGTGTGTTCCTTCTTTTGCAATAAAATGCATGACACAAACATAGATGCAGGACTTGTCCGATTGTCAGAGAATCGTCCTTGGGAAACAAACGGCAAAGGAGACAGCTCAACTACAATCTTATCGCCTTAAAATTAAAGTCCGTCGTAGGATTGAAGAAAGGAAGACACATCAACGATCCAATGGTGCAAGGAATGACTTTAAGTAATCACAAGAATGCCATTGGTCTTTCCCAGCCTATACATAAAAGATCATATAAAGGCACAAAAAGCTTTAGCATGTGGGTGTAACCTTGGAGCAACACTCTTCTCTTTTATATTCTTCCCTTGAGACTCCTAACGATCAAACTACCATCTTCTCCATTTTCTATTTTATCACTGTATTTAGTTAATGTGCTATTTCATTTTTTTGAGTTTGTAAACTACTTTTCTATCATTTTGTCTTCATCAGCTTGAATCTCAGGTCTATAGGATCTTAAGTTGTTAAGATTATGTTTTTATTTTTAGCCAAGTCTTCAAGCATGAGCTAACTTCTTTTTGGAATGGAATAACTGTGAACCTGTTAAATCTCTATGGCTAAATATCTCGTATCTATTTCAATAGGGTTTATGTTGTTTGAGTGAATTAATATCTTATATCAACAGAACTTGAACATGACTAAGAAAGGAATTTCCTTAAGGAAGGAATTTTAGACAGCTGAACAATAGGAGGAAGGTGAAAAGTGTGGAAACACTTTCATTGGTTGCTTTAGGAATAAGGAATCCCCTCGTTCACTAAGGTTCTTCCCAGATTAAACGTTGGGAATGAAGTCACCATAGGAATATGGGGCTTTGTATACCATTTAGCCCATGAGCTGAGGAATCAGAGTTGGCATCAAAGAGACCTGAACAAATCCTTTGGATGAGGTCTTGAGCCTAGGCTATAGCTGGTTTAATAGTGGATCAGTGTATCCATTCTTTTTCTTTAAATCGTCATCTTGTTTATCGTCCACTGTGTTAATCCTATTATTACTGCTTGCAACTGCTCATTTTATTTTATGCACATTTTATTTCGAAACCACACCACAACCAATATTTTTTTCTATGACTTGTCGCTCCTCCTTGAATTAGGAAGGACTTGAAAGATACAATGACGTGAGGAATAATTTTAAGGTGCTCTGCACCTTTTGTTACTGAGAGACATCACTAGGATATTGAGGAATGACCGACCAGAATAATTCAATATTGTTAACCCATTCTTTTATCCTTTAACATAGCTTGAAATTTAGTTTAACATACTTTCTCTGTGGGGACGATAATCTGGGACTTAAACACACCCATTTGCTACTTGATGCGTGCACTTACGCAATTAGTCTTCATTCGTGGGAATAAATGTTTCCCTTGACTGAACAGAAAAGAAATCATAATGTCATAATCTTGAGAACGAATACGCTTTCTTTGATAGGCTACAAGAAGACCAACAATACTTGTCAACAAAGGGTATTACAACTGAACACAATCTTGAGGGTATGGGTGTAAATAGACTAGGTTAGGCTAGACTTTGGCTTAAATAGGTCAGTCCTGTGTAAAAAATATTGGGTCTAGTATGGCCTGTTAGCCTTTTTAAGCCTATTAAACATTCAATAATTAAAAGAATAACTAAAATAATATTACTTTATTATTCAAAATTATTAAAATAATAATTTTATTTATTTTATTTAAAATAAATAATATGATATATGCAGACCTGTATGTTTATAGGCCCGAAATGTACAAAAAAATCTATGACATGTTTTCTAAATAGATTTTTTTAAAAGTCTAGGCATGTTCTACTTTATTATTTTTTGTAATAGATCAAGTTTGGCCTAATATAGACTAAGTCGTAGGCTCCTGAAGGCCGACTAACTCATTTACACCCATACTTGAGGGCAATGTACTCTTTCACCCACCGTTATCTTTTAAAAAATATTTTTATGTGTTTATTTTCACCCATCACTAAAATCGGAGTCAAATCTCTTCTTCTTTTTTAATAACTAAATGATTATAATTTATATCAACAAATTAACATCATAAATTTCAAGGAATTTACTGTGATATTTTTTTTTAAAAAAATACGATCCTATTTTTTTATTTTTTATGCAAATAATATAGCATTTTAAGTAACATAATCTTTTTAATGAATTTATAATTTTTAAGAAATAAGGATGATGAAAAAAAAAATAAATTGATGAAGAGAGAGCGAAATTGATACAATAAAATAGTATAAACTCATAGAGAAAAATTATAAATTTTTTAAAAATTACAAGAATTTTTAAAAAATTCATAAAAAATAACCATATTTAAAAATAAAAAAATAAGAAGGAAAAGAAGAATGAATGAAAGAATGAATAGCAAAGTCTATCCCAAAATTTTATCAGTCTCGTAGCCTGGTTAGAGAGTCAGAATTTATGAGGATTCTTAGGACCGACAAGAAAAAAATTAAGATTGGTATAATTTCGCGGGAAAAAAAGTGGGACTTGCTAGAAATTTTCGTGGAAATGGGACGCTCCGAGAAGAACGAGGGAAATGGGGAACGTGGCAAGTGGGTCTATTGTTCCCACTGCACCAAATATCAATTTGTCGTATATGGTCCAGTTTCATATATTCTATATTTTACAATGACTGTTCAGTTGTACCCACTCTTTCCTTGACCATAATAATTTATAATTCTTCTATAAAAATACTGGCCAATCTTCATTTTTGGACTAAATTTACATCGAAAGCGACATGAATTTTGAAGTCAAGGTCAGCAGTAACTCGGAAGATTCACTCGTGACTCTTTCATGGTTGTTGAGACTTGAGCGCATCATTTTGTTGGTTGTGTTAAGAAATTATTTTATCTATAAATATATAACAGTTCCATAGACCATAACTCCTAAGTCAAATATATGATACTAAACAATTTGCTTTGTACAATAATGACCATTAATTTTATGTATAATAGTTTTATTCTTAGTTTTATAACTTTCTTTAGATTGTATTTTAAATGGGGAAGAACTATTTTATACAAGAATAATAAATTTATATCCAATCTTAAATATTAATTTACTTATATTTAATGCCTCTAATTTACTATAATCTCACTAAACACTAGAGGCAAATGGAATTAGTGAGTAAAATTAAGATTAAAAATATAATTTAAATTTATACTAGTGGATATTATCATACCCATAATTTTTATCAACAATCATTAGAATTAAAAAAATTAATTTTTCGACTACTAAAAAATAATAATTATGAATTTTAGGTACTTTAGATATTTATTAATTAGCAGGACACGAGTAACGAAGTCATTTTTTTGGGTACAAAGTAACCAAGTCATTGATTGAAGTCAACTGATACTAGTATTCGAGAAATTATAGCGCAAAACATTATTAATTTTTTTTAAAAAATAACAAGATAACGTATTTATAGTTTTTTTTTTAAATGTTTATATTTTTAAATAATTAATTAACAATAATAGTTTTAAAACATATAAGTTAAAGATTAAAGTAGAAAATAATATAGATTAAACAATTTAAGAGACAAAAAAATATAAATCAAGTAATAAGCAAATTTAAATGTAACAGTTGAAGAAAATTTTATTTATTTATTTATTTATTTCATAAGACTAATTATCCCTTTAGGCGAGTCAAGTCACCCGATATCCCCAATGTCCATGTAGAGAAAATAGTCCGAATAAGTAAGAAACTAATCATAAATCAAAAGTTGTGATAATTATTCAGCTCTAAGTCTCTAACCCTAAATGTTCTCTCTAGGATTTGAATCCCTGTTTGGCAGTTTTTTGTTTAGGAGCTAATATTACCATTTCAGGGAACTCTCATGGTTGTTGAAGAACTACTCTAATGTGAAGGATTCAAACCTGTTGGAAAATTAGGCTATGCTAATTCAATTATGCATAAAATTAGGCGACTATTAATTAAGTAATTTCGTATCCTGTGCGTTTAATCACATGGATCAGGCAGATAGAACGTTATTTGGGTCCTTAGTTTAAGTATGAAAACTACATCGCACCAAACATAACTGACGTTGGCTTCACACTGGACCATTACTTTTATATAATTATGACCATTCAATTCAATACAAATCAAGTTACACAATCAGCAAATACTTTATCAAATTTAGTAATAATTTTATAAGCTAAAATGATAAAAATCACTTATTTATCTAAGAATGTATTATTAATAACATCAACTTATTTTAACCGAAATTCTAACAAAGATAATTTTATTAGAATTTTACTTTATTGTTGGAGATTATATGTAACAGTATATTGTTTGAATTCTTTGTAACGTATATTGTTTGAATTCTTTGTAATCGTAGGACTGTTTAGATAGAGTATTCATTTGTTTTAGTTTGTTACGTTGTTAGCTGTTAGCAAATCGCTGATCTTGTGCTAACCATTTATTGTATGTTCGCCTATTTGAAGGCTACCAATGAATGAGATAAACACACAGTTGAAATATCAAGTTTATCTTGGTATCAAAGCAATCCTAGTATACACGTTTCCGCATTCCCTTTCAGTGCGAAAGCTGGTTCATTTAACATGGCACCAGGTGGTGCCAGCAAGTCCAAAACAACTGATTCTAGTTCGCCATTTTACTTGGCTGGATCCGACAGTCCAGGTCTCTTGTTAACGACTGTCATGCTGCGTGGTGAGGCCAACTATGACAACTGGGCCAAGCTCATGAAAAACGCATTGAAGGCGAAAAACAAATTGGGTTTTGTGACTGGTTCAGTCAAGAAACCAGGAGAGGATGATGCCGAAGAGTGGCGCGCCTGGGAGATGTGCAATTCAATGCTCAATGGTTGGATTCACAACACCATTGATGCAAAACTTCAACCATTCATCAAGTGCTTTGATGACGTCAAGGACTTATGGAATGACCTAGAGGAAAGGTATGCAGTGCAAAACTTTCCAAGACAGTATCAACTGAAATCCAGTTTAGCCGATATCAAGCAACATGGAGATAGTGTTGGTGATTATTACACCAAACTCAGGGCTGTATGGGACGATCTGGAAGGCAGCAAAACTCGCAAGTCTTGCGATTGTGGTGATAAGTGTGCCATTGCCAAAGCAATCGAGGAGGAGCAAGAGCATGATCACGTTTATCAATTTTTGATGGGGCTGGATGAATCTACATTTGGCAATCTGAGATCCCATATCCTCAACACTTCTCCTCTTCCTAGTGTCAACAAAGTGTACGCAATTGTCACTCAAGAGGAGACCCATCGTAGTATTTCTTGCGTTCAAGATGAGAGGAGTCAGGTAGTGGGATACTCAGCCCAAACCGATTCCATGAAGCAGTCAGACACGTCCATGCAGCAGCGGATGGTTCCTAACAAACCACAAGACAGAATACCTTGCCCTCATTGTGGCAGGACCAATCACGACCCTTCCAAATGCTGGAACGTTCGTGGTTTTCCACCAAACAGGAGTGCTGGTCGCGGACGAGGAAGGGGAGGACGTTCGGCAGGACGTTATACGCATGCTCATGCGACGTTTGCAATGGATGCCTCACACCCAGTTGCTGCTAACTCTCTTCCTCCAGACGTCTCCCATTCTGCCTCTTCTCAAGTTGCTGCACACTCCGTTTTGACCCCAGAAATTGTGAACAAACTGTTAACATTGGTAGACCAGCCTCAGTCACATGAAAAATTATCTGGTAAGCGTATTCATTCTCAATGGCTCATTGATAGTGGGGCCTCACGTCATATGACAGGCACTTTGGCTTTATTAGCTGACATTACACATATTCCCCCTCTATCTGTGACTCTACCAAATGGTTCTATTACTTATGTTGCAAAACAAGGCTCGATGGTGTTTAATACAAACTTCAGCTTGTCAAATATTTTATATGTGCCTAACTTACGCTGCAATCTCATCTCTGTTTCCCAATTGCTTCACTCCAAGAGCAGTAGCGTTACATTTACTGATAAAAAGTGCATTTTGCAGGACCAAGTGCTGAAGAGGGAGATTGGTTTGGGTGAACTTCATGAAGGAGTCTATGTGTTTCAGCCTTCATGTGCTTCAGCTTCGGCAGTTCAAGCAGGAGAGTCAATTGACTTGTGGCACAACAGGCTAGGCCATGCATCCTATGATATCTTATCTCTGGTTCCAGAATTTAAAGCTTTGCAAAATAAAGTAGTATGTAAGGCATGTGAAGTTTGTCATCGTGCCAAGCAAACTAGATCAATGTTTCCTATAAGTTTTTCTCGCAGCAAAGAATGTTTTGATTTAATCCATTGTGACACTTGGGGTCCTTATCAACATTCTTCTTCTTCTGGTGCACGTTATTTCTTAACTGTGGTGGATGACTATAGTAGGCATGTATGGGTTTTTATGTTGGCCGATAAAAGTGAAACTTATGATCGGATGTGCAAATTTCTTGCTATGGTTCTGAACCAATTTGGTAAAACCGTAAAAATAATAAGGTCTGATAATGGTACTGAGTTCAAATCTAATAACATGGTGAAACTCTTGAATGAAAAAGGTATTTTGCAACAAACAACTTGTGTTTATACGCCTGAATAGAATGAGAGAGTCGAAAGGAGGCATAGACACATCCTTAATGTATCACGTGCCTTACTGTTTCATGCAAATCTCCCTGTTGATTTTTGGGAGGAGGGTATTCTTGCTGCTGTTCATATAATTAATAAAACACCTACAAGAGTTCTCCAAGGCAGGTCACCACATGAAGAATTGCATGGAGTTAAACCAGATTATACATACTTGTGCACGTTCGGTTGTCCGTCATTTGCTAATACAAGACCGAAACCAACTGACAAGTTTGCTCCACATTCGCGACGATGTGTTTTCATCAGATATGCAATAGGGCAGAAAGGTTGGAGATTGTTTGATATAGAAGCGCAACAAAGCTTTGTGTCCAGGGATGTAAAAATTTTTGAAAATATATTTCCTTTTCGCGAAGCTCCGGTACAATCTGTTTCTGCACCAAATTCTCGTGTGCTTACAAAGCCAAATTACTTTGACGAAGGCCAAATTGTCCATGACGGTTCTGATGCATCAAATGACAGCCCAACGCCTAGTGGATCATGTGTTCCTCTGGACGATAAGGGGAGTGTTTCGCTGGAAGTAACACCAACTAACGAAGTTTCCGCTAGGGAGTCCTCCTTACCAGAAAGAAGTTCGAGTTCTAGTGATGCATCAACCCAACAGCAGTTGCTGGAAGCAAATCTGCGTCAAACAGTCACACGCCAGCACCGTACCAGGAAGCAGCCATCTTATTTACAGGACTATGCATGTCAAGTAGCTGAAACACACACTCCTTCATCTCTCCCTACTCAAACCAATGTCACCTCAGGTACTCGGTATCCTATGTGCAATTATCTTAGCCTCACTAACTTTTCTAAGCAACATCAAGATTTTGTTGCAGCTATTGACACAGGTCATGAACCACGTACATTTCAAGATGCTATGGGAGACTCCCGATGGGTGGAAGCCATGAGGGCTGAAATCACAGCCTTAGAAGACAACCATACATGGTGCCTCACGGATTTACCTCCAGGGAAGCGTGCTCTTCCAAGCAAGTGGGTGTTTAAAATAAAATATCGTTCTGATGAAATGGTGGAACAGTATAAGGCAAGATTGGTGATTGCAGGTAATTATCATATTGCCGGAGAAGATTACAGTGAGACTTATGCACCAGTGGCAAAGATAGTGAGTGTACGTACATTGCTTGCAGTGGATGCAACAAGAAACTGGGAGTTGCACCAGCTTGATGTTCATAACGCATTCTTGAATGGAGAAATAAGTGAGGAAGTTTACATGAGATTCCCCCCTGGATTCAGTACTGGGTCTAAGCATAAAGTATGTCGTCTTACAAAGTCATTGTATGGTTTGCGCCAATCACCCCGAAACTAGTTTTCCAAACTCAGTAGTTCGTTGACGGCATATGGATTTGTTCAGTCAAAAGCTGATTACATGCTCTTTACTATGCAAAAAGGGGAGGTGTCTCTTACACTTTTAGTTTATGTCGACGACATCATCTTAGCAGGTAATAATTCACATGCTTGTCTTGCAGTCAAGGAGTATCTGAATCAGTGTTTTAAAATAAAAGACCTGGGTAGTCTGAAATATTTTTTGGGTATTGGAATTGCCCGCAGCAAGAAAGGAATATTTTTATGTCAGCGTAAGTATGCCCTGGACATTCTTTCTGATTCCGGGCTCAGTGGATGTAAACCGGCGATTTCCCCCATAGAACAAAATCATCGTCTTGCCTTGGATGACAGACCAGTATATGAGAACCCTGAACGGTATAGAAAACTCATTGGTAAGTTGATTTACCTCACTATCACAAGACCCGACCTGAGCTATGTTGTTCATATCCTTTCTCAATTCATGCATTCACCGCGCCTAGCTCATTATGAGGCTGTTCTCTGGGTTCTTCGATATGTAAAGAGAGATCTTGGTCAAGGACTTATCCTTAAATCGGATTGTGACCTAAAAATCCATGCCTATTGTGATTCGGATTGGGCTTCATGTCCTCTTACCAGACGATCTCTCACTGGTTTCTTTATTATGTTGGGTTCTTCACCCGTATCCTGGAAGACCAAGAAACAAGTAACAGTGTCTCGCTCTTCTGCAGAAGCAGAGTATAGATCAATGGCTGCAGCTACAGCAGAGATTGTGTGGCTCAAGTCGTTTCTCACTTCTCTTGGGGTCACTCACTCAAGTCCTATGGAATTGTTTTGTGATAACCAAGCTGCTTTACACATTGCAGCGAATCCGGTGTTTCACGAGCGTACCAAGCATATTGAGTTATATTGCCACTTTGTACGTGAACATATTCTAGCCAAGCATATTACAACAGCTCATGTGCCTTCTCGTTCCCAACTTGCTGATTTGTTTACTAAAGCCTTAGGACAACGCGAGCTTCTTAGTTTTCTTTCCAAGTTGGGCATTGCATCCTTACATACTCCAACTTGAGGGGGAGTGTTAGATATTATATGTAACAGTATATTGTTTGAATTCTTTGTAACGTATATTGTTTGAATTCTTTGTAACCGTAGGACTGTTTAGATAGAGTATTTATTTGTTTTAGTTTGTTACGTTGTTAGCTGTTAGCAAATCGCTGATCTTGTGCTAACCATTTATTGTATGTTCGCCTATTTGAAAGCTACCAATGAATGAGATAAACACACAGTTGAAATATCAAATTTATCTTTTATATTCATTTGTATTAATTTTATTCTTAGCTATACGTAATTAGTGACCAAGATATTTTTCACAATGTAGCGTGTGTAATCGTTCGTTCCAACACAATTTTTCATCGAGTGGTTCAAGTCTTGAGGTATCTGTGTTAAAAATTTAGTAAGAAAATTTTTGTCTCTCTTATAATTTGACTCGGTTTAACCGAATTAATCAATTAACCGATATATCAATGGGAAAAGAAAAATGTTTAAAAAACCATGTTGTGTTTTTGCTCTGTCAGATCTCCTTTTTTATTTGAGTAAATACCGTTTTAGATTTCTAAACAAAAAACACCATCCTCTATTTAGTTCTTTTCAAAAAAAATTGTAATTAAGAAATTTAAAGTGGACTCATTTTAATCTTTTTAAGAGATTAATGTGGGTCTTTTTTTGAATTTGTGAGGGACCACGATTTCAACTAACTGAGTCCACTTTAAATTTTTTAAAGACCTCGAGACTAATTTTTTGTGTAAGAGACTAAAAAAGAGATCATATTTTTTTTATTAAGAACCCAAAAAGTTATTTAATCTTTTTATTTTTTATTTTTTTCATGATGAACATAAAAAAAGCGGATGTGGGTCATCCCATTATAGGATGGCGCACTATATATGTGAGCTTGTAGCTTTAGGATCACACAGCATCTGCCAACCATTCTAAAACTGGCATTTTCCCTCTCATCCCTCTCTGTTTTGGTATGGCCCAATCACATGCCTCTCTGTTCTTTACAGTACGGAGGCATAAGCCAGAGCTGGTAGCTCCGGCGAAACCCACGCCTCGCGAACTGAAACTACTCTCAGACATTGACGACCAAGATGGTCTACGTTTCCAAATTCCAGTGATACAGTTCTATCGCTATGATCCAAAAATGGCAGGGAAAGACCCTGTTGAGGTCATTAGAAAAGCACTGGCGAAAACGCTTGTGTTTTATTATCCTTTTGCAGGTAGGCTTAGGGAAGGTGCTGGTAGAAAACTCATGGTGGATTGTACTGGAGAGGGTGTTATATTCATTGAGGCTGATGCTGATGTCACGCTTCAGCAATTTGGTGATGCTCTTCAACCTCCATTCCCATGCTGGGAGGAGCTCCTTTACGATGTTCCTGGTTCTGGAGAAGTACTTAACACTCCCCTTCTGCTTATACAGGTTAAACTTTTTTCCCATGATTCCAATCCTTTCATTCATTATAAAAAGTTGGTGGTTATAAACTTTAATGTTTATGAAAAAAAAATATTTATTCTTTTAATTGACACAACTTGTGTCATTTTCCTCTCTTAAGAAGGTGAGACCTATATCTTTATTATTTTTTTGTCAACTTTTTCTTTCTTTATCTATATCTTTTTTTTCTCTTAGAATGACACAACTATACCAAATGATGGTAGCTCAGTTGGCGCATGAGAGCTAAGCAGGTGAGGTGATAGCATGTATTCAAATATTCCCAGTATCACTTTTGGGAGGAGTTTAAAACCTTAATCCTGAATCCGTCCTGAATCGGATTAGTTGCAAAGCAATGAACCAATTGCAATATTTTCAAAAAAAAATGACACACTTTTACATCCTTTAAAATGACACACACGTTTCTCATCTTTTATATATGTATAAAAGTATAGAGGACTCTTTTTTTTGAGTAAATACCATTTTCGGTCCTCAACAAATTTTACGATGTCCGCTTTAGTCCTTAGCAAATAAAAAGGCTATTCGTGGTCTCTAAGAAATTCAAAGTAGACCCATTTTAGTCATTTTGAGGGACTAATGTGGGTCTTTTTTAATTTGTGAGGGACCACAATTTCAATTAAATGAGTTCATTTTGAATTTCTTAGGGACTACAAATAACCTTTTTATTTGCTAAGGACTAAAGCAGGTATGATGAAATTTGTTGAGGACCAAAAAAAATATTTACTTTCTTTTTCTCTCTCTTTCTTCTTTTCATATGACCTCATATGAGCTCTATATATTTTTATACGTGTATAAGATATAATTTCTCTTATACTACATAAGAAACATCATACTTTTATAACATATTTGTGAGTTCTAAAAAGTATTAATTGTAATGTCATTTTTTTTACCCTTCTTATGCAAAATCAAGATATATTATTGTTTAATTTTTTTAGCAAATTATTTATTAATTTAATGCAAATGAAACATGTACAAGAGTATGAACGTTTAAGTCGCGCATCAATCCTATGTGCAACTTATGCAAAAGGCAAATTGTGTTCGTCACGTATTGCGTCTTGCAAGACTTGCGCTGGTATGTGCGCGATTTGAACACGCGCTGTGAAGATGAATGCCTTTTATTACATTGATTTTTGCTCGTTCTGTGCTATATAGCACGGACACGGTCTTTTTCTGAAAATTTGCGTGTCGGACACGTGTCCGACATGGACACGCTCCGACACGCTCGAACACGCGTCCGACACGCGGTCAACATTTGGGGAGACACGGTTAATTCTCGGACACGTTCCGATAAGTTTTTCCGACACGCAGTCAACTTTTTCGACCAAACGGTCAACGCTCGGACACGCTCGAACACGTTTTTTATTTTTTTTTAAATCTTAATTTTACTTTGTTAACTAAATATAAAAGATATAATTTATAAATTAATTTTTTTCTGTTATGAAATTTGACATGAAAAATTAACAAAGTACGAAAAATTATTTATATTTATATTTATGTTATGAAATTTATATATTTGATTGGTTATATGACTTATTATGGACTTTTATATGTATTAAATATAAATTATATTATATATATTAAATTATATTATATATATTAAATTTTTTATTTAATATCAAAACGTGTCCCAACGTGTCGAAATATGACATTTTTTAGAATTAACGTGTCGGCGTGTCGTGTCGTGTCCGTGTCCGTGGATCATAGGATCTGTGTATAGAGCAAAATTTGGTAAATAATGCGCGACTTAAATGAATTCAGTCCCATACATATTTTACTCACATTAAATTAGAAAATAATTTCGCAAAAGAATTGTGTTTTTGTTTTCGTAATCATAAAGTTATACAAATTTGAATTGACAAAGAATAAAGTTCTTCCTGTCGTTTATATTAAACGTCGAATTAAAATATCTCTGTCGAAAGTACTAGTTTGGGGACCACGATTAGAGCAAAAAAAAAATTGGGAACAATTAAATCCTTTTTCGGTAGATAGAAAATGTGTTCTTAAAATTAATCATGACTTCTTGGTGGTCCTTCACCCGCTAATCGTTTTTATTTTTTATATGTCATCCCATATTTTATATAATTAGTATAATTAGTATAATCAGTAATGTTTTTGTTTGTTTGTCTATTAACGTCTTTTGAGATTTAAACTTAAATACAATTAATTATTCGATACAATTATTACTGATTTATTTTCAAATAAATCAAAATATACCATCACACACAACTATAAATATTTCACTACAAAATTAAATATTTTTCTTTCGTAAAAGAACAATTGTATTGGTAGAAACATATTTGGCCTTTTGATCCATTTAATGTCAAAAAGAAAACATTTTATCTCAGTTGATTCAAAAACTAAATATTTTGTCTTAATAATGCGGTGAGACACAAATGAGGTGTGCACATTCAAATCGTATCGGGGTGATACATGGTGTGTGAAAAAGTCAGGGCACTGCAAGATGCACACAATGTTATGGGTGTTCAAGTTATATATAGGGTGATACACACCTTGCAGCAGCAAGAGACACATGACATGCATGTGCTATTTTTTTTTCGCACAAGTCGCTCATCTCCCTCATACGTAACTTGAACATAAACAATTTCAATGTATTCTTTGTTTTGAGTCTCCTCAACCAGTTATCATTCGGACTAATCTACTTCGATTACTGTCAGACCCTAAGCGAGGGTGACTCTCCCAAAACTATTTTTAATGCATATTTGATTACATTATTTTGATAAAATATAAGACTTTTGAATAAGGACAAAAAATGTTCCGGTTTCACCTTAAATGGGTCTAAGGGCCAATAGTATTAATTTATCATTGATTATAGTAGTTGGGTTGGGTAGGTTCATGAAAAAATAACTGTGTTTTACAAACTATAATTGAAATGACAGGTAACACGGCTCAAATGCGGTGGTTTCATCTTCGCTCTCCGGTTGAACCACACCATGAGCGACGCAGCTGGTTTAGTCCAATTCATGACTGCTTTAGGCGAGATAGCTCGTGGAATGCACAAACCTTCAATCCTTCCAGTATGGTGCAGGGAGATTCTAAATGCAAGGGACCCACCAAGAGTGACATGTACCCATCGCGAATATGAACAAATACCAGACACCAAAGGAACCATAATCCCCTTAGACGATATGGCACATCGCTCTTTCTTCTTTGGTCCTACTGAGGTATCTTCCATTCGTCGTCTTATTCCTCATCATCAACAACAATGTTCCAATTTCGAAATCCTCACTGCATGTCTTTGGCGTTGTCGCACAATAGCATTACAACCAGACAATGATGAAGAGGTTCGCATATTATGCATTGTTAATGCACGTGGCAAATTTGACCCTCCATTACCAATTGGTTACTATGGAAACGCTTTTGCATTTTCTCCCGCGGTTACAACCGCAGGGAAGTTATGTGAAAATCCATTGGGGTATGCACTTGCATTAGTGGGGAAAGCAAAAACTGATGTTACTCAAGAGTATATGCATTCATTGGCAGATTTAATGGTCATCAAGGGAAGACCACATTTCACTGTGGTGAGATCATATCTTGTGTCGGATGTGACACGTGCCGGGTTTGGAGATGTTGATTTTGGTTGGGGAAATGCTGTTTACGGAGGACCAGCTAAAGGAGGTGTTGGAGCTATACCTGGTGTGGCAAGCTTTTACATACCCTTTAAAAATACGAAAGGAGAGGAAGGTTTAGTTATACCTGTTTGTTTACCATCTGAAGCTATGGAGAGGTTTGTAAAAGTCTTGGATAGCACACTCAACAACCATGTCGAACCTACTATGAGTGTTCCAATTATCAATTCTCCTTTATAGCTTTATAAGATTAGTGTGAGTATAGCATGTTGCAAGAGAAGAATCACAATAAACTAAGCTAAATTAAGCATCTACAAATGTACTACTGGTTGTGTTGCTTGATTTGTTAGCAGCTTGTGTGTCTAAATACTATTTTGAAGCTCTTTTTTTTTGAATCTTTGACCAAACCACTATATGTATATACTTTAATGATATGGCTAGTTTGTTGTTACTTAATTGTTGGAGTTGAAAATGAATTTTATTAATTGGCATGTGTGGGAAATATTAATACATGAGAATATGTGATATGCGGTAGTATTGAAGATGCGAAAGGGTAAACAAAAACAAATGACATTGATGGATATACAAAAAACAAAGAGATGATATTGATGGGAAATATTTATGTATGTATATAGGATAATATTAAAGTCACCTTAATTCTGGAAGGAAACTTGTGTAAGAGTTATAATATATAAAAAAAAAAAACTAATAAAAAGATACAACTTGTTGGTAGTTATTGAAGCTATATAAAAAGATTGTTTTAAAGTTATTTCAACTATTAAAAGAGATATTATTAATAGTCTCATATTGGTACAAGTTGTCTGAAAAGTTGATGTAAACAAAGATATTACGAACAACTAATTATAAAGGGATTAAAGTTTTTGATGATGTAGGATATATATATATATATATATATATATATATATATATATATATATATATATAAAAGTATATGAAGTTCATGTTTTATTTTTCTCTCTTTTTTATTCATATGGCCCCACACACTTATGTTGCACCGACTCCGACGCAGGACATATGACACGACACTCCGATACATTAATTCTAAAAAAATATTAGATTTTGACACGTTAGGACACATTTTGATATTAAATGATATTTTTAATTTACGTAGTGTATATTATATTTAATATTAAATAATTTAACAAAAAAATGAAACTAAACTTATTATCCATCAATTTTGCAAAGAAACATAATATGTAAATATTTACTATTATATTTTTGAAATGAAAATCTCTTATGCACTCCAACGAGATTCATTCAGTTTCCATTTTTATTTTTTATTATACCAATTTGGTAAAATATCAATCAATTTTTTCATGATATGTAATGAAATTTCAACCGTTTTGCATATACATATATTTATTTATTTTTTAGTCCTTTTCCCCTTCATTTCCCCCACTTCTTCTTGTCCTTTTCTTTTTTACTTTTATTTATTTATATATACAGGTATTTTTTTTTTTTATTTGTTTTTTTTTTTTTTTTTTGCTTTTTTACTTTTTTTCAACCATTTTATATCTTCCATGTGGGTTCATCTACCACCGACCCCAATTAATTTGGGATAAAGGTGTTGTTGATGTTGATGTAATGAAATTTCAAATATTATAGATGTCGAAACGTGTCAGAGTATCAAAAAGTTTCGGGGTGTCGGGAAGTGTGGAACACGATACTTCAGATTTTTTGAAGTGTCAGTGCAACATAGCCACATACTTATATATGTGTGTAAATAAAATTATTTCCTATAATTTGAAAAATAATAATCCCAATTATAAAATGTGCATAGTAATAATAATAAAGTTGTTGTAAAAGTGTTTATAAGCATAAGATTTCCTTGTAAATGACCATGAAAGCTGCATAGTGGCAGTTTGATATTGTTGATAAGAACTTAATAAAATTTAACAGTTGGAAATCAGAAAAGATTTTTTTTTTCTGTATATTGGGGATATTATCAAATCCCTAATTTTTTATAATAAGTTTTTTTTTTTCTATTTTTTTTTGGATATTTTTTTTTTTGGATATTAAAACAATTAAAAGAAGCTTTATTTTCTTTTATTAGGGGATTTTATTATTATTATTATTATTGAACCCGAATAGGGTATGTTTATATATGTGTAACCTATCATTGTTGATACAAAATTAACAATTCATATTCCTTTTTACTCTTTAACATTAACTCAAATAAGTAAATTGCAAATGCAAGTATGAACTTTGATATGATTTATGATCAATAATGTGCAATCCAACATAGGATTGAATGTTGACAAATTAGCTGAATTAGAGTGCTAAAATGATGAAAATCACTTATTTATCTAAGAATATATTATTAATAACATCAACTTATTTTAACCTAAATGCTAACAAAGAAAATTTGATTAAAAATTTTCATTATATTCATTTGTAGCAATTTTATTCTTTTTTTTATATATAGTAATTTTATTCTTAGCTATACTTAATTAGTGACTAACCTATTATAAATATAAATTTATATAAAAATTAAGGTTAATTCACTTAACACTTGCTCTACATTTTAAGGGAGGGGCGGTGAGGTGATCAACCCTAATCCCCTCCCTAGGTTCGCCAATGGCTAAGAGTTGCGCATAATGTTATGGGTGTTCAAGTCACGTATAGGATTATACACAATTTGTAGGCAACACTAGACATGTGACAAGCATGCGCTACCTTTTTGCATAAGTCGCTCAATGATTAGTTTTTATGATAATAAAGCACAACAAAAAAGCTCAAAGCTACACAAGCAAGTAAGTCAATGGAGAAATGAAAGAAAGGTACAAGCTACTGCAACAAGACCTAAATGATGATACAAAGGCAAGGCAACATGCAAAAGATAGCCAAGATGAAGACTTAGATTGGTATCTTACATAGGCTTGAATGTAAAAATCTAGAATTGATGACTTATTGAACTCTCATCTCAAGAGGATGCATACATGCCATATAAAATGTATATATGAACTCACATACCTTAAGGAAATAACATACAAACTCAAGAATTTATTCACTTTTGCTACAATTTAGTTTGGTAAAACTTCCACCACCCCCTCCCTTGGAATTGTGGAATGAAATTCTGAGTTTCAAGATATGGCCTCTCTTAAGTGTATCTCGATGAACTTAGGTTGGCGCTATATAGCATGTTTGCGACATTCACAATGTTTTTCTTTTCGAAACTTGCATTATAAATATAGTGGGCAGTTATTGGTGGATTAAGATGCAGTTTTAATTTTTCCAAAACTTGAGAGGATTGGTAGATGAACAACTTGAGAGGATACTCTGTCACTGCTAGGATCTAAGATAGAAAGAAAATTAAGAGGGAAAGAATGAAAACTGATTTATTTCATTGCATAATTCTTCTTAACAACAATGTGTTCCCCTTGTATACTTCAATATTCATATTCCCTTAACAACCTTTCCAACTCAATATAACATAATGACTAACTTCTAACTTGTAACCAATATGGTTGTACCATGTTCCCATCCAACTACAACCTACATGGAGAAATTAAATACGGGAAAACTATTTATGCTTTAAAATTAAGGACGTAAGCGGTGTCTTTTTAGTTTTTTTTACTCTATGTACTTCAGTAGTACATAGTTATAACATGAAAATTTATCTATTTTATCTCTTTCCTCAGTTACACGTGAAAAGTGAAAAGTGAAAAGTGAAAAAAAAATATAACTTCTCATGTTATAACAACTGTATGGACACAACTTACGTCCTTCCTTTGAAAGGACACACACTAAACTCATAAACTAATTGATAAATCAATGGAAAAAGTAAAAAAAAAAAACAATAAATGTTTAAAAAATCATGTTGTGTTTTGCTCTGTCAGATATGCTTTTTTATTTTTTTTCACGATGAACATAGTGGGTCATCCCATTATAGGATGGCGCGCTATTTATGTGAGCTTGTAGCTTTAGGATCAGACATAGCATCTGCCAACCATTCTAAATCAGGCATTTTCCCTCTCATCCCTCTCTGTTTAGGTATGGCCCAATCACATGCCTCTCTGTTCTTTACAGTGCGGAGGAATAAGCCAGAGCTGGTAGCTCCGGCGAAACCCACACCTCGCGAACTGAAACTACTCTCAGACATTGACGACCAAGATGGTCTACGTTTCCAAATTCCGGCGATACAGTTCTATCGCTATGATCCAAAAATGGCAGGGAAAGACCCTGTTGAGGTCATTAGAAAAGCACTGGCGAAAACGCTTGTGTTTTATTATCCTTTTGCAGGTAGGCTTAGGGAAGGTGCTGGTAGAAAACTCATGGTGGATTGTACTGGAGAGGGGGTTATATTCATTGAGGCTGATGCTGATGTCACGCTTCAGCAATTTGGTGATGCTCTTCAACCTCCATTCCCATGCTGGGAGCAGCTCCTTTACGATGTTCCTGGTTCTGGAGAAGTACTTAACACTCCCCTTCTGCTTATACAGGTTAAACTTTTTTCCTTTGATTCCAATCCTTTCATTCATTATAAAAAGTTGGTAGTTATAAACTTTAATCACTATCTTTTATATATGTATAAAAGTACACGGCATTTTTTTTTTTCTTTCTTTCTTCTTTTTATATGAACTCACATGAATTCTATATATTTTTATATTTGTATAAGAGATAATTTCATCTTATACTACATAAGAAATATCAAATTCTTATAAAATATTTGTGAGTTCTAAAAAGTATTAATTGTAATGTCATTTTTTTTTTACCCTTCCTATGCAAAATCAAGATATATTATTGTTTAATTTTTTTAGCAAATTATTTATTAATTTAATGCAAATGAAACATGTATGAAGAGTCTGAACGTTTAAGTCGCGCATCAATCCTATGTGCAACTTATGCAAAAGGCAAATTGTGTTCGTCACGTATTACGTCTTGCAAGACTTGCGGTTAGGGGTGATAAACGAGTCAGGGGCCTTTGGCTCGGCTCGTGAAGGCCTGAGCTTACATGCCTAATATTGGTTGTTAGAACTAGGCTTGGACTTGTATAAAAGCTCGTTTAGTAAAAAGGCATCAGGCTCTAATTCAAAAGTTCGGCCTTGGAGCCTCTCAGGCTGGCCTAGTATATTAATTTTTATTTTTATTTATATTTTTTATACTATTTGTAATAGCTTTATCTCTCCTCTCAATCCATTTCACCCCTATTTTATTAGTTAAACAGACTTTTTGAATGATTTTGTTCTATATTATGCTGTTTGGATATACATTGAATTTATGAATATTTATGGAATTACTAGTGTTGTTGATTGTATATTCTGTTTGGATAAATTTTTGTTGTCTTATTTTTTCTAATAGGCTAAATCAGGCTTTTATAATTTTTGTAAATAAAGCAGGACACAAGCCGATAATTATATTCGTAACAGGTAACAGGTAACAGGTAACGGGCTTGGTAAGGCCGACACATTTAAACACAGACTTAACCTTTTAAGACTAAAGTTCGACTCGACTCGACTCGTTAACACCTCTACTTGCGGTGGTATGTGCGCGATTTGAACACGCGCTGTGAAGATGAATGCCTTTTATTACATTGATTTTTGCTCGATCTGTGTATAGAGCAAAATTTGGTAAATAATGCGCGACTTACATGAATTCACTCCCATACATATTTTACTCACATTAAATTAGAAAATAATTTCGCAAAAGAATTGTGTTTTTGTTTTCGTAATCATAAAGTTATACAAATTTGAATTGACAAAGAATAAAGTTCTTCCTGTCGTTTATATTAAACGTCAAATTAAAATATCTCTGTCGAAAGTACTAGTTTCGGGACCACGATTAAAGCAAAAAAAATTGCACTACAAGAAAAAATCTTATCAGTAACAAAATTTTAGAAAATTTCGTCACTAATTCTTACGTCACAAGTAAATTTTGTCACAAATTCCTGTGTCGCAAATGTATTTGTGACGAAATTTGATTATTTGTGTCAAAAATTATCATTTGTGACAATATTTGTGACGAAAAAATTTCGTCACAAATAAACTTTTTTCTTGTAATGTTGGGAACAATTAAATCTCTTTTTTGGTAGATAGAAAATGTATTCTTAAAATTAATCATGACTTCTTGGTGGTCCTTCACCCGCTGATCGTTTTCATTTTGTTATATGTCATCGCATATTTTATATAATTAGTATAATCAGTAATGTTTTTGTTTGTTTGTCTATTAACGTCTTTTTGAGATTTAAACTTAAATACAATTAATTACTCGATGCAATTATTACTGATTTATTTTCAAATAAATCAAAATATACCATTACACACCACTATAAATATTTCAGTACAAAATTAAATATTTTTCTTTCGCAAAAAAACAATTGTATCGTAAAAACATATTTGGCCTTTTGACCCATTTAATGTCAAAAAGAAAATATTTTATCTCGTTGATTCAAAACAAAATATTTTGTCATAATAATGCGGTGAGACACAAATGAGGTGTGCACATTCAAATTGTACCGGAGTGATGCGTGGTGTGTGCAAAAGTCAGGGCACTGCAAGGTGCACACAATGTTATGGGTGTTCAAGTTACATATAGGGTGATACACACCTTGCAGTAGCAAGAGACACATGACATGCATGTGCTATTTTTTTGCACAAGTCGCTCATCACTCTCATACATAACTTGAACATAAACACTTTCAATGTATTTCTTTTCTGTTTTTGAGTCTCCTCAACCAGTTATCATTCGGACTAATCTAGTTCGATCACTGTTAGACCCTAAGCGAGGGCGGCTCTCCCAAGACCATTTTTAATGCATATTTGATTACATTATTTTGATAAAATATAAGACTTTTGAATAAGGACAAAAAAATGTTCTATTTTCACCTTAAATGGGTCTAAGGGCCAATAGTATCAATTTATCATTTATTATAGTAGTTGGGTTGGGTAGGTTCATGAAAAACTAACAATGTTTTACAAACTGTAAATGAAATGACAGGTAACACGGCTCAAGTGCGGTGGTTTCATCTTCGCTCTCCGGTTAAACCACACTATGAGCGACGCAGCTGGTTTAGTCCAATTCATGACTGCTTTAGGCAAAATAGCTTGTGGAATGCACAAACCTTCAATCCTTCCAGTATGGTGCAGAGAGATTCTAAATGCAAGGGACCCACCAAGAGTGACATGTACCCATAGCGAATACGAACAAATACCAGACACCAAAGGGACCATAATCCCCTTAGACGATATGGCACATCGCTCTTTCTTCTTTGGTCCTACTGAGGTGTCTGCCATTCGTCGTCTTATCCCTCATCATCAATAACAATGTTCCAATTTTGAAATCCTCACTGCATGCCTTTGGCGTTGTCGCACAATAGCATTACAACCAGACAATGATGAAGAGGTTCGCATATTATGCATTGTTAATGCGCGTGGCAAATTTGACCCTCCATTACCAATTGGTTACTATGGAAACGCTTTTTCATTTTCTCCTGCGATTACAACCGCAGGGAAGTTATGTGAAAATCCATTGGGGTATGCACTTGCATTAGTAGGGAAAGCAAAAACTGATGTTACTCAAGAGTATATGCATTCATTGGCAGATTTAATGGTCATTAAGGGAAGACCACATTTCACTGTAGTGAGATCATATCTTGTGTCGGATGTGACACATGTCGGGTTCGGAGATGTTGATTTTGGTTGGGGAAATGCTGTTTACGGAGGACCAGCTAAAGGAGGTGTATGAGTTATACCTGGTGTGGCAAGCTTTTACATACCCTTTAAAAATACTAAAGGAGAGGAAGGTTTAGTTATACCTGTTTGTTTACCATCTGAAGCTATGGAGAGGTTTGTAAAAGTCTTGGATAGCACACTCAAGAACCATGTCGAACCTACTATGACTGTTCCAATTATCAATTCTCCTTTATAGCTTTATAAGATTACTGTGAGTATAGCATGTTGCAAGAGAAGAATCACAATAAACTAAGCTAAATTAAGCATCTACAAATGTACTACTGGTTGTTTTGCTTGATTTATTAGCAGCTTGTGTGTCTAAATACTATTTTGAAGCTTTTTTTTTTGGGTAAACAATACTATTTTCAAGCTTTGACCAAATCACTATATGTATATACTTTAATGATATGGCTAGTTTGTTGCTACTTAATTATTGGAGTTAAAAATGAATTTTATTAATTGGCATGCGTGGGAAATATTAATACATGAGAATATGTGATATGCGGTAGTATTGAAGATGCAAAAGGTTAAACAAACAAACAAATGCCATTGATGGATATATCACAAACAAAGAGATGATATTGATGGGAAATATTTATGTATGTATATAGGATAATATTAAAGTCACCTTAATTCGAGAAGGAAACTTGTGTAAGAGTTATAATATATAAAAAAAAAAAAAGATACAACTTTTTGGTAGTTATTGAAGCTATATAAAAAGATTGTTTTAAAGTTATTTCAACTATTAGAAGAGATATTATTAATAGTCTCATATTGGTACAAGTTGTCTGAAAAGTTGATGTAAACAAAGATATTACGAATAGCTAATTATAAAGGGATTAAAGTACTTGATAATGTAGGATACGATTTTATCATATATATATATATATATATACGAGTAAATACCCTTTTTAGTCCCTGACAATATCCACGAAGCCCTTTTCAGTCCCTAGCAATAAAAAAGGGACAAATTGGCCCCTGAAATAACAAAAAAGAGGCCACATTCATCCTTCTGTTAACTCTCACCTAACGGCCCAACTAACGGTGCATAGTTAGCACGTTAGTTTGCTGACGCGGCTTGGATGTGGTACACCGTGGAAGACGAGACGACGACATTTTGTGAATGGCATGCATCTCCATGGTCGTGTTGCAACTCTAACGCTTGGGGGTAAAGTGGGAACCCTAAATCCCCCAAATTGCTCAAATGAACCCTAAATAGAAAAATCCCCCAAATTCTTCGGACGTTGATGACTGAAAATCGACGACAGTAGAAGACCTCTACCAGATTTGCTGGGGCGTAGGAGAAGATGAGTCTTTCTTCTGGCATGAGGGGATCAAGTAGGAGTACTTCAATAGGGGGAAGAACACTGACAAGGACTGCCGATCGTAGGTGCAAATGTGGGAGACAAAATATCGTCTATACCTCCAAAACTGAGAGAAACCCAAACAGGGCTTTCTTTGGGTGCCCTAATTTCAAGGTATACATGTGTAATCTGCCCTTTTATGAAGTTGAAACACTTGCTCATCGTGGTTTGTTATTTTGGCAGGAGAAGAAGTTGTTTTGTGATTTTTTGAGATGGGTAGATGACGTCTGTAATGAACGGATGGAGCTGGAAGATGAAAGAATACACAATGTGGAGTTGGATGTTGCTGAAATTAATTTCAAGTTGAAGTATGTGGATATGATGATGACAGAGCAGGATGTGAAGATTACTGAGCACGAACTGAAGCTTAATGAGCAGGAAAGAAAGCTGAATGATCTATACTTGAAGATGGTGGAGGAGTTAGATAGGATGGACAAAGAAATTAGGAATGTTAGTAGGTCAGCTAGGGTCTTAGTTGCTGCTTGTGTAGGTGTGATCATCATGTGTATTTTTGTTTTTAGTGTGGTAACAATCAAAACAAGTGACCCCAATGTATTTTTCCTTCAATGAAGTGTAATTAGTACTCAGTACTCCTGTTATCCAAATTAATGAAGAAGCTTTTATTATACGGCCTATTATGTGTTGGTTCGAATCTGTCTGCATCATATGCATCATATATTTGTGTATCCAATGTCATCTCAATGCTATTATTGTTGTAGTAGGGTATACTACATACTTAGGCATGGAATGAATGTGTCAGTTTGCTGCATTGTATCACAAACCACAATGTACATATATATGCCTAAATCAAGAAATTACTGTAACAGAAGTTCCATGTTGGACTGGATATTTGTTAATCATGTCAAAACATCGAGGGCCATTTTGGTCCCTGTAAAAATGCTCGAGGGCCTTTTTGGTCCCTGACAAAAATCTCGAGGCCCTTATTGGCCCCTAACCAAAGAAAAATAGGCACATGGCTTCAAAGGGTTTCTATGCAGTCCAATTTTGTAAAACCAGAAAATTTGTATGCAGTCCAAATTTGTTAAACCATAAGACAACACAGGATTTGTATACAGTCCAAATTGTTAAACCAGAAGACATGGATGTATAACAACTACAACTACATATATTAGCTAAAAAACATCAGAAATGGTAAACTTAAACATTCATCAACCCTGCCAAACATCAAGTTGGAACATGATATGAGTATCATTATATTTGAAGACATAGCATGGATGTACAGTAGTGCATTACAAAATAAAGCCAACTGCCATGAATTAAAAGAAAGGCCTCTAATACAAAATGACCTTTGTATCACTGTTGAGTACAATTCAAAAGGGTACAACAAATTGTTCCCAAAAAACATTGACATAATAAGGCCTCCAAATACATAATGGCCAGAATTTACAAAAAAAAGTCATTCACATAATTATAAACCTTTCTCAGTTGGCTCATACACTACTCCCAGGTCATATACAGCAACAGCTCATTTTTTTGAGGCAGGCCTTGGTGGCCTAAAACCAGGTGTGCTCATGAAGGCCAATAGTCTGCTTCGTGTGCCACTGGTTGCTGCGTTCATTGTTTCATTACTCAACAGTTCATTTTCCTGATGTGGATTTGATGGAGGTGGGCTGCTTCCTCTCAAGTTGCCTTCATGTGGCTGAGAACTACCAACTGCTGCAGGGCCTCCTTGACATAATGGGATTTCATCTACTGAGCTGGATCCAATCCTTACATTCATTGCTTTTTCTCGTCTTGCTTGTCTCTTCCCTTTGTTGGTAGTTGGTGGTCCCTTACATGTCTTTGCATAGTGTCCAGTCTGACCACATTTAGGACACTTGGCTGCATAGGTCCTTTTCACTTTCTTTGTACTGCTCCCTTGCTCTTCACTTGGGTCCTTCCTCTTGTGTTTCTTGGGACACCCAATTGGCCTTTTCAGTTTTGGAGGAAGAGGTTTGGGTTCATCAGATGAAGGCCAATATTTGTCTGAATTTATTGGGTTCAAGGTGTGTGCATAAGTGGCATGCAAAGCATCCACTGTAAGCCATTGATGGACATAATTCTCAAGAGGTTCATTTTTGTGACAAATGGCTGCTATTGCATGCTCACATGGCAGTCCAGTCAACTGCCATGCATTGCATGCACAAGTATGTGTTGTTAAATTAACTCCAACTCTCTCACCCTTCCCATTGACTTCATACATATCTTGGTGCAGATTCCCTGTCCAAGTTGGTGTCCATGAATTGCTCAGAACCTTTATTTGATCTAGTTTCTTTTGTTAAGCATGAGCTATTTTACCCCTGATAGTTCCTAGAACCCTTTGATGTGCTGCCATCCTCCTCATAATGTAGCAGCTCAATTCCTCTAAGAGAGTTATTATTGGTTTGGACCTATAACCAACAATCTTGGCATTCCATATCTCTGCCATGTTGTTTGTTATGTTATCACATTTGGGCCAGTGACTGAAATAAGCCTTTACCCAACTTGAGGGATCAATGTTATCCAAATACTTCCATGCTGCCTCATTCAAACCTTTCAAACGTGCCATTGACTTCTGGAACTGTAGGACAGTGTTGCATCTTGAACACTCTCAAACAATGCCTCTGATTGCCTTATCTTTCCACTGTTTTATAAAGTTCTTCTAGACATGTTGCACACAAAAACGATGATGTGCACCACGCATGACCTCTTGCAGTGCTGGAATCAACCCCTTCGCACAGACACCAAAGAACCAAAAAAACCATGACTAATATAAGGACCATTGTCAAATAAATAGAGTAAAAAATAAATTACTAACAATTGAATAAGCAATACATACCTTCTGTTGATCAGAAATAAAATTTCACCCATAGACTGAATAGTTGCCAATGTCTTCTTGTATCAGAGTTAAAAACCACTTCCAGTTCTCTTTTGTTTCACTATCCACCACTGCATATGCAAAGACATAGAAGCTCTTGTTCGCATCCTCCCCAACTGCACTTAACAATTGTCCTCCATAATATCCTTTTAAAAAACATCCATCCAGACTAATTAATGGCCTACAACTAGCTTTGAACCTTCTCTTACATGCATCAAGACAAATGTACAATCTGGAAAATATTGGTGGGGCTTGTGGGTCAGGTTGTGGTATGACTTGCATTTGACAAGTAGAGCTCGGATTGCTTCTCAAAAGCTCTCCTATTTGTTTCACTTTTTTTCCAGTGGCCTTAGCTATACACTCTAACTCTTCTTCACTCTCTGTTTGTTCTTCATAACCTGGTGGAGGAGGCTTATATGGCTCATCCTCCACACTATCATATGAGTCAGTAGAAAACTCATCACCATTTCCACTATCATATCCATCACCAGAGAAAATGTGATCAGATCCACTTCCAAATGAATCACCATGTTTCTCCTCATCATCACCACTCTCACATTCGAACCCATCACTCCCTTCTACAGGTGCAAGTGCTATAATATCAGGGATTGCAATGCAATCTTCAAAATATATTTCTATGAAGTTACCATTACATAAAGCAGCCTTAACCATCTCCACAATATCAGAGTCTGTACTCAGAGGCCTTAAACCTACGTCTAAATCCATTTCATTTGGCATGAGCCACAACATCTGTTTACAACTGTCATACCCATAACCCTTGAACAGAGTTTCAAGGTCACGCATGTTCACAAAATCAGCATCCATCTCAGGTAAATCAACTACTTTTCCATTTACATAGGTTAGGACCCCTTCATAATCTCTGACTAACACACCCCCCCCATGATGATACCTTATCACTATATATTCATCCATCTGTAAAAATAAAAGACCACATGACATTTACTTCACACTACCAAAAGGCTATTGCAATTTTATTTCACAACGTTAACAACTAATCAGTTTTTACAACAATATGAATTTGCATATATAACTCAACACTCAGGGAGAAACATACAGGGCAGTCACTGCCAAAAATATGTCACATTTACAAAATATGCATGCAATACAGGGACTAACATCAGGGTCCACAAAGCACTAAAAAATGGCAAAACACTACTGACACCGGGACCACATACATAAAAGGGTTTGTTTTTTCTAAACCCTAACAAAAAAAAAAAGGACCACACATGGGGGACCATATCCAACATAAAATACACAACAATTGTGAGGGGGGACCACATATATGGAAGGACTTCTGACAACATGTACCTTAGTGCATGTAATACAACACCCACAATCGAACTTTCCTGAACCACCAAAGAATCAGTCGTTCCAAATCCTTCACTGTCCACGCTTGATTGCCTTACCAGAAACCACCCCAATTGACCTGAGTAAAGCCCATATCCTTGAAGGCCCAGATGACTTAAGTCCTAAGGTAAACTCTATAAATAGAGGCTAAAGCCCACAGGTATGACTAATCTCTCTTTAACCTATTTATGCAATCACAGAGCACACACACCACTCCCTCTTTGGCTAAGGCCGTTATATCGTGTGTTGTGATTCGCTACCCCCAAGATACCTTATTCATAGGTATCTAAAGAGAGCATCAGATCCTACATCAATCAACTAACCTACGGTTAGACATCTCTGTCATTCAGGAAGAACAATATATATATATATATATATATATATATATATAAATATGTAAGGTTCATGTTTTATTTTTCTCTCTTTTTTATTCATATGGCCCTACACACCTATGTTGCACTGACTCCGACGCAGGACACATGACACGACACTCCGACACATTAATTCTAAAACATATTAGATTTTGACTCGTTAGGACACATTTTGATATTAAATGATATTTTTAATTTATGTAGTATATATTATATTTAATATTAAATAATTTAACAAGAAAATGAAACTAAACTTATTATCCATCAATTTTGCAAAGAAACATAAGATGTAAATATTTACTATTATATTTTCGAAATGAAAATCTCTTATGCACTCCAATGAGATTTATTTGGTATCCATTTTTAATTTTTATTATACCAATTTGGTAAAACACCAATCAATTTTTTCATGATATGTAATGAAATTTCTAATATTATAGATGTTGAAGCGTGTCACAGTGTCAGAAAGTTTCGGGGTGTCGGAAAGTGTGAAACACCATACTTTAGATTTTTGAAGTGTCTTTGTACAAAAAAAAAGATTTTTGAAGTGTCAGTGCAACATAGCCACATACTTATATATGTGTAAATAAAATTATTTCCTACAATATGAAAAATAATAATCCCAATTATAAAATGTGCATAGTAATAATAATAAAGTTGTTGTAAAAGTGTTTATAAGCATAAGATTTCCTTGTAAATGACCATGAAAGCTCCATAGTGGCAATTTGATATTGTTGATAAGAACTTAATAAAATTTAACAGTTGGAAATCAAAAGAGATTTGGGGATATTATCAAATCCCTAATTTTTTTATAATAAGTTTTTATTTTCTTTTATGAGGGGATTTTTTTATATTATTATTGAACTCGAATAGGGTATGTTTATATATGTGTAACCTATCATTGTGAATACAAAATTAACAATTCATATTCCATTTTACTCTTTAACATTAACTCAAATAAGTAAATTGCAAATGCAAGTATGAACTTTGATATGATTTATGATCAATAATTTGCAATCCAACATAGGATTGAATGTTGACACATTAGCTGACTTAGAGTGCTAAAATGATGAAAATCACTTATTTATCTAAGAATATATTATTAATAACATCAACTTATTTTAACCTAAATGCTAACAAAGAGGATTTGATTAGAATTTTTCATTATATTCATTTGTAGTAATTTTATTCTCTTTTTGTATATATAGTAATTTTATTCTTAGCTATACTTAATTAGTGACTAACCTATAATAAATAAAAATTTATATAAAAGTTAAGGCCAATTCACTTAACACTTGTTTTACATTTTAAGGATGGGGCGGTGGTCAACCCTAGCCCCTCCCTAGGTTCTCGCATAGGATTATACACAACTTGTAGGCAACAGAGACGTGTGACAGGCATGCGCTACCTTTTTGCATAAGTCGCTCAATGATTAGTTTTTATGATAATAAAGCCCAACAAAAAAGCTCAAAGCCACACAAGCAAGCATGTCAATGGAGAAATGAAAGAAAGGTACAAGCTACTGCAACAAGACCTAAATGATGATACAAAGGCAAGGCAACATGCAAAAGATAGCCACGATGAAGACTGAGATTGGTATATTACATAGGCTTGAATGTAAAAATCTAGAATTGATGACTTATTGAACTCTCATCTCAAGAGGATGCATACATGCAATATAAAATGTATATATGAACTCACATACCTTGAGGAAATAACATACAAACTCAAGAATTTATTCACTTTTGCTACAATTTAGTTTGGTAAAACTTCCACCACCCCTTCCCTTGGAAGTGTGGACTGAAATTCTGAGTTTGAAGATATGGCCTCTCTTAAGTGTATCTCGATGAACTTAGGTTGGCGCTATATATCATGTTTGCGACATTCACAATGTTTTTCTTTTAATTTCGAAACTTGCATTATAAATATACTGGGCAGTTATTGGTGGACTAAGATGCAGTTTTAATTTTTCCAAAACTTGAGAGGATTGGTAGATGAAAAACTTCAGAGGATCCTCTGTCACTGCTCGGATCTAAGATAGAAAGAAAATCAAGAAGGAAGGAATGAAAACTGATTTATTTCATTGCATAATTCTTCTTAACGACAATGTGTTCCCCTTGTATACTTCAATATTCATATTCCCTTAACAACCTTTCCAACTCAATATAACATAATGACTAACTTCTAACTTGTAACCAATATGGTTGTACCATATTCCCATCCAACTACAACCTACATGGAGAAACTAAATATGGGAAAACTATTTATCCTTTAAAATTAAGGATGTAAGTTGTGTTCTTTTAATTTTTTTAATTCTATGTACTTCGGTAGTATATGATTATAACATGAAAAGTTTTTTTTTTTTTCTCTCTTCTCAGTCATATCAGCTGACGTGAAAAGTGAAGAAAAAAATAACTTATCATATTATAACTATGTGCTGCGGAGAGTATATAGAGTAAAAAATTAAAAGGACACAACTTACTTCCTTTGAAAGGACATACACTAAACCCGTAAACTAATTGATAAATCAATGCAAAAATTAAAAAAAAAAAAAAACAATAAATGTTTAAAAAATCATGTTGTGTTTTGTTCTGTCAGATCTGCTTTTTTATTTTTCTTTTTTCTTTTCTTCATGCTGAACATAGTGGGTCATCGCATTATAGGATGTCGCGCTATTTATGTGAGCTAGTAGATTTGGGATCAGACATAGCATCTGCCAACCATTCTAAATCAGGCATTTTCCCTCTCATCCTCTCTGTTTAGGTATGGCCCAATCACATCCCTCTCTGTTCTTTACAGTGTGGAGGAATAAGCCAGAGCTGGTAGCTCCGGCGAAACCCACGCCTCGCGAACTGAAACTACTCTCAGACATTGATGACCAAGATGGTCTACGTTTCCAAATTCCGGTGATACAGTTCTATCGCTATGATCCAAAAATGGCAGGGAAAGACCCTGTTGAGATCATTAGAAAAGCACTGGCGAAAACGCTTGTGTTTTATTATCCTTTTGCAGGTAGGCTTAGGGAAGGTGCTGGTAGAAAACTCATGGTGGATTGTACTGGAGAGGGTGTTATATTCATTGAGGCTGATGCTGATGTCACGCTTGAACAATTTGGTGATGCTCTTCAACCCCCATTCCCATGCTGGGAAGAGCTCCTTTACGATGTTCCTGGTTCTGGGGAAGTCCTTAACACTCCCCTTATGCTAATACAGGTTAAACTTTTCCCTTTGATTTCAATTCTTCCATTTGTTATAAAAAGTTGGTAATTATAACATGGGTTTAACGATGGTAGAAGATAAAATTATTTTCTATACATAATTAAAATGTTTAAGGTTTGTATTTTCTTTTTCTCTCTCTTCTCTATATATGGTATCACCCGCACACTTTTATGTATGTGGATGATATAATTTTATCTTCGTCAAATCCTTATAACACATTTGTGAGTTGTAAAAAGTATTATTCCTAAGGTCTTTTTTTTTTTTACCCTTACGCAAAATCAAGACATTATTGTTTTAATTTTTTTAATAAATTATTTATCAATTTAATGTGAATGAAACATACATGAAAATTGTGGATATTTAAGTCGCTCGTCACCCATACGTGCAACTTATGCAAAAGCCAAATTGTGCTTGCCACATGTCGTGTCCTGAAAGACACGCAAGAGATGCGTGTGCGACTTGAATGCGCACTGTCGAGATGAATATCTTGCATTACACTGATTTTTGCTCAATCACGTATAGAGAAAAAATTAATAAATAATGTGCAATTTAAATGAACATACTCCCTCAAATATATTTCACTCACATTAAATTAGTAAATAATTTCGCTAAAAAATTATGTTTTTGTTGTTGGCAAAAAAAAAAGCCTAATCATAAAGTTATACAAATTTTAATTGACAAAAGAATAAAGTTCTTCTTATGGTTTATATTAAACGTCAAATTAAAATATCTAAGTCAAAAGTGCTAGATTGGGGACCACGATTAGAGAAAGAAAAAAAATAATAAATGGTAAATCTCTTTTTTGGTAGAATGAAAGTGTATTGTTAAAATTAACGGCTTTAGATTCATCATGCAATATAATTATATTTATTTTTCCTACAAAGAAAAGACAAGTTAAATAATAATAAAAAAAGTTAAAAAGACACACTATTCAATGACTTTACTTTGTCTTAAGTAGTTGCATGACCCTAATTTTGTACATGCAACATGATTCTTATTTATCCCTAAAATTAATCATGACTTCTTGGGGATCGATCCTTCACCCGCTAATCGTTTTCGTTTTTTTATGTCATCCCAGTTTTTATATAATTAGTATAACTTTTTGTTTGTTTGTCTATTAACGTTTGTTGAGATTTAAACTTAAATACAAATTACTCAATGCACTTATTACTAATTTATTTTCAAATAAATCAAAATATACCATCACTCACAACTATAAATATTTCACTACAAAATTAAATAATTTTCTTTTGTAAAAGAACAATTGTACCGAAACATAATATTTTGTCTTTGTCAAAAGGGAAACAATTTATCTCATTGATTCAAAAACTAAACATTTTGTCATAATAATGTGGTAAGACCCAAATGAGATGTCAGGTTGAAATCTTGTCGGGATGATGTGTGGCGTGTGCAAAAGCTAGCACATTGCAAGTTGCACAGTGTTATAAGTGTTCAAGTCGCCTATGACGTGATGCACAACCTGCAGCAGCACGAGACATATGACATGCATATGCTATCTTTTGCACAAGTCACTCATCACCCATACGTAACTTGAACATACATATGCACATTTCATTACATTATTTTGATAAAATATTTGATAGGTAACACGGTTGAAGTGTGGTGGTTACATCAACGCTCTCAGGGTGAACCACACCATGAGCGACGCAGCTGGTTTGGTCCAATTCATGACCGCTTTGGGTGAAATAGCTCGCGGGATGCGGGAACCTTCAATCCCACCAGTATGGCAAAGAGAGATTCTAAATGCAAGGGACCCACCAAGAGTGACATGTACTCATCGTGAATACGAACAAATACCTGACACCAAAGGAACGATTATCCCCTTAGATGACATGGCACATCGCTCTTTCTTCTTTGGTCCCTCTGAGGTTTCAGCCATTCGTCGTCTCATTCCACATCATCAACAACAATGCTCCAATTTTGAAATCCTCACTGCATGCCTTTGGCGTTGTCGCACAATAGCATTAAAACTAGACACTGATGAAGAGGTTCGCATCTTATGCATTGTTAATGCACGTGGCAAATTTGACCCTCCATTACCAACTGGATACTATGGCAACGCTTTTGCATTTTCTCCTGCGGTTACTACCGCAGGAAAGTTATGTGAAAATCTATTGGGTTATGCACTTACATTAGTGAGGAAAGCAAAAGCTGATGTTACTCAAGAGTATATGCATTCACTGGCAGATTTAATGGTCGTTAAGGGAAGACCACATTTTACTGTAGTGAGATCATATCTTGTGTCGGATGTGACACGTGCCGGGTTTGGAGATGTTGATTTTGGTTGGGGAAATGCTGTTTACGGAGGACCAGCTAAGGGAGGTGTTGGAGCTATACCTGGTGTGGCAAGCTTTTACATACCCTTTAAAAATGCTAAAGGAGAGGAAGGTTTAGTTATACCTGTTTGTTTACCATCTGAAGCCATGGAGAGGTTTGTAAAAGTCTTGGATAACACACTCAACAACCACTTCCAACCTACTATGGGTGTTCCATTTATCAATTCTCCTATATAGCTTTATAAGATTGAAGTGAGTATAGCATGTTGCAAGAGAAGAATCACAATAAACTAAGCTAAATTAAGCATCTACAAATGCATTACTAGTAGTGTTGCTTGATTTATTAGCAGCTTGCGTGTCTAAATAAAACTTTGAAGCTTTAACCAAACCACTATATGTATGTATATACTTTAATGATACGGCTAGTTTGTTGTTACTTAATTGTTGGAGTTAAAAAATGAATTTTATTAATTGAAATGTGTGGGAAATATTAATACATGAGAATATGTGATGTGTGGTAGTATTGAAGTCGCAAAAGGGTAAAAATAACAAAGAAATTACTTTGATGGATATATCAAAAACAAAGAGATGACATTGATGAAAAGTACTTATGTTGTGTGTATAGGATAATATTAAAATCACCTTATTTTTGGAAGAAAACTAGTGTAAAAGTTATAATATATATATATATATATGGAAAAAAAAGTATCTAATATTATTTTATATAACTTTGTCTATTGTTCACCGAAAAGACGTCGTTTTGGATTGAAAAATTAAAATTATAATAATAAAGACTATTATAACCCTGAAATACATTAAAATTTCAAACACACCACGATTTTCGCCTCAAAGCAACGTCATTTTCGTGAACATTTGACAGTTATCTAAAGTAACTTTAGAAAAAACGAATCATATATATATAATATATATATATATATATAAGGGAAAACATTTCTACAGCCACTTTAGATAATGTTGTCTACAGCTACCCCTTTTTAACTAAGTATTACCGGTCATACATTAAAATTTCATTTTCTCTCTCCACCACATCAGCCGACAGTGTCTGAGGAAAGAGAAAAAAAGAACAGCGTTATTGTTATAACTAAGTATGACCGGTCATACTTAGTTAAAAAGAGATAGCGGTAGATAACCTTATCTAAAGTGGTTGTAGAAATACTTTACTCATATATATATATATATATATATATATATATATATATATATATATATATATATATATATATGGGGGAGGATCATTTGACACCGGTGTCAAATTTTGAAATTTGACACCAAATCCTAACCGTTAATTTTCGTCAATCAACGATTATTATTTATTGGGAATTAATAATTAATTAATAAATTTGATTCCCAGTAAATGATAACCGTTGATTGACGGAAATCAATGATTAGGATTTGGTGTCAAATTTCAATGTTTGACACCGGTGTCAAAGGATCCTGCCCCATATATATATATATATATATATATATATATATATATATATATATATATATATATATATATACATATATATACTTTCTACAGCCACTTTAGATAAAATTGTCTACAACTACCCTTGACCAGTAAGACATAAAAATTACATTTTCTCTTTATGTCTTATTGGTCAGACTTAGTTAAAAAGGGATGGTTATCTCTAACATTCTCTCACATTAGCAAACATTATCTTAGTACATGAGACTCACATACACTATTAGAAAATCAATGACTAGTGACAGAAGTTAGCAATGAAAAATATTTTGTCTCTAATAAGATGGATTAAAAGACAAAAATATGTACTGTTATTTAACAACGAAATTACTCATTGCAAAAAACAATTATTTATAATTTTATCAATAATCAATGGGTGCATGGATGTCCTGTTATAGGTCATCGTGCAACAATTTTTAATTATATATGTACTCCCAAAAGTACATAATTAAAAAATAATTGCAAGAAAAAAAAACTCATTCTTATATCATGACAAACTGATTCCCATAATCAATACAATCAAGGCGCACAACTTTGATAAAACATACTTCTTTGTTGCAGTTCTGTAACTAATTTTGTTTCTAAATTGGGAAGTATAGTTATATATAGACGGATTTAAAGAATAAGTAGGTTTCATTGCTACTTTCTTCTCTAAATTATGAAACTACTGCTTAATTTAAGTCTGGCCAACTTCAACGATGGAGTAAATTTTGTTTCTACTTTCATCGCTAAATTATGAAGCTCTAGCTTAATTTAAGTCTGGCCTACTCCAACCGAGAACCTAGGATTTAATTTTCTGAAAAGGGATTAATTGGATCCAGAATCTCTCTGCCAAACAGTGTGTTTGATATACTCTTAGTAAACTCAAGGATGTTTCCACTACACACATCCACGTATCTGGTGTATGAATGGTGATTGGATCTAAACTTATATAGGGATATATCAATGGAAACTATTTGGATGTTTGAAAACATAGGTTGTTGTAGCGATCTAGATAATTGCTTTAAGATGCTATAATTAACAGAGGTTGAGTATTATGATTTAGTTTGATGTCTTTGGGGAAATCGAGACCTAATCCATTTTTAACACTGATAGTCTCCTTTTATTTTACCTTTTGTTATCGCTTTTAGATTTCTATCATTTTACTTACGCAAGCTACCATTAATTTCTAATTCACAACCGATCAATGGTTATTTCCTTGCATTCACTAGGAAGCTTTACATAGTCTTCCGCTATATTATCTCAGACTGATGAACTTAGATTGGCGCTATATAGCATGTTTGCAACGTGCACAATGCTTTTCTTTTCGAAACTTGCATTATAAATAGGGGCAGGTTATATTTATAAACTTTTCTGTTTACAAACTTTTACAAACTACATTATGTAGGACCGGTCCTACATTAATCACACAGTGTACGACCGGTCCTACATTAGTGTAATTGCAAAAAAAATTTGTAAACGGATTATGTTCCTTATAAATATACTGGGTAGTTGTTGGTGGATTAAGATGGCAGTTTCAATTTTCCATAAAGCCTTGGCTGACATTTTAATTTTAGCGGTCGGTAGATGAACAATTTGAGAGGATCCTCTGTCAGAGCTAGGATCTAAGATAAAAAGGAAAACAAGAAGTAAAGAATGAAAACTGATTTATTTCTTTGCATAATTCTTCGTAACAACGTTGTGTTTCCTTTTATACTTCAATATTTATATTCATTATCAAATGATGATAATTCAGTTGATAGTAAGAAAGTTGAATAAATGAAAAGAAAAGGGTCTCGATTCGATTTCCACATACAGAGGGATTTAACCTGCCTCACACTCTAGATTAGTCTTATAGCCAGTTCAAAGAGTGAAAATTTGTGAAAATATCAAGAAGAGTCAACTCACCTCAAAAAGACAATTAAAATTGGATTAAGTCAAAAAAAAATCATATTGCTTTAAGAACCTTCCAACTCAATATAACATAGTGACTAACTTTTAACTAATGTGATAGCACAATATTCCTAACCAAGTACAACATGGAGAAATTAGATACATGATATAAATTAAGGGGAAAATGTGTATCATTTTGAAAGATATAAAGTTGTGTCATTTTAAGTGAGAGAAAGAGATAGATAAAGGAGGAGAGAGAGTGGACAAAAAATATAAAGGAGTAGGTTCCACCTCTTTATGAGAGTCAAATGACACAAATACAAATTGTGTTGTTTAAGAGGACAAACATTTTTTTCATAAACGAATCGACAAATCGATGGAAAAAGAACAATAAAAGTTTAAAAAAAAACATGTTGTGTTTTGCTCTGTCAGATCTGGTTTTTTATTTTTGACTTTTCTTCCTGATGAACATAAACAAAGCAGGACGATGTGGGTCATCCCATTAGAGGATGGCACACTGCATATATGTGAGCTTGTAGCTTTAGGAATTCACACATAGCATCTGCCAACCATTCTCGATCAGGCATTTTCCTTCTCATCCTCTCTGTTTAGGTATGGCCCAATCACATCCCTCTCTGTTGTTTACAGTGCGGAGGAATAAGCCAGAGCTGGTGGCTCCAGCGAAACCCACACCTCGCGAACTGAAACTACTCTCAGACATATTACATATTACACATCATAAAACATAAATCAATCCTAGAATAGGCATATTGTCCTTTCATCATATTACATACTTCATGATTACATCAATTCATGTACAAATTACAATTCTTCTAAATGACATATTACACTTTACAAATTATAACCTTCAAATGACATAATACATAACCCAAAATAAACATGGTACACAAGACTAAACTTAGACAAAATATAAATCATGAACAAAATGATAATAACTCTCCTAATCATATGCATTGTTCATGACCTAAGTCTAGTCTAAGCCCAACGGCCACCAAAATGCAAAAACATATGTAAATCCTCCAGCTAGCCTACGGGCTTCTTGCCCGCCGCTCCGACTCCACTGCTACCTCCTGAAATAAAGCCCCCAAGATGGGGTGAGATATACGAATATATCTCAGTAACCCAGAGGTTCTGGAGAATACTCCGCCCAATGGCTCACTTCAATGCATATAAATAACATAACATAACATCCAAAAACGGGATAAAGCAAGGGATTTAGAGAAATAGGGGAGCATAAGGATACAAAATACGACGAAGCTGGAATGGTCGATGCCAAAATCACGCAACGTCCATCCTATTGGCTCGGCATATAAGCCTACGGGTCTCAACCAAGGCGTGTTCCCAGAACATCAAACCAAGGCACCCTCCATCCATATCCACCCGAGACTTCCTAGTGTGCTCCTATCCGGATCACACACCACGACCCCAAGTCAACTGGAACTCCCTCTCAGAGACCTATCCAGTGGAAGTCTGTAACGCCGGAAGGCAAAACGTCCACTGGCCAAAGACACGGTACATCATATGTACCAACACACATACTATATGCATGAATATGTTATCCTATATTACTTACATACACTTCCTATCATCACCTTCAACGGGCATGGTGGAACACACAAGGGGATCAAGCCCCAGTACCAAGAGGTTACCTGTATAATCCTATCCACGTAGCTCCAATGCAATATATTTACCGAGCTCGTCACACAACAGAAATGCCTACACAGAGGACATTCCCAATTAATTATCATTCATACTAACACATGCAAGTTACTAATTCTACAAGCATGGTTCCATAATACTCACCACAATCCCACTTGGTCCGAGACCAAGGGCAACCCACCGAGCTCACGGTATGGGGTTCAAATCCACGTACGGCAACCTACAATGACCATGTATAGATCATCAACACACGTTAAATCTATCAAAATCCAAAAACGTCAAATTCATCCCCTACACCTAGGTAGGTTCGACCATTATAGTGTTAATTTACAAATTATTTTTCTAAATTTTCTTTTCATTTTTCTAAGGCATCCCAAGGTTACCCCAACATCATTTTAGGTGCCAATTTGCATCCTACATCATTCAAACATCATTTTTCCAATTAATTTGCTCTAGGATCAATTATACAATTCCACACTATCCAATATTTTTCCATTGATTTTCCAACCTTCCAACCATCACACAACCCTTCTAATTACCATTTAACACACAACACATCGTCCAAATAATTTTACAACATCATATTCATCATTTTTCCCATTAAGGCCGAATTCACCATAGATATATACCAAGGGATTTTTAATCCAATTCAACTACTCCACACCTCATACAATCCTATTATTAACTCATACAACAATCCAATTACACAATCCTAACAACAATCTCCAACACAAAGTCATGACATTTCATCCAAATTTTCCTAAGTTATGAGCACATTTTCTCAATAATTTTTATTGCATTTATAGCTCCAACACATCATTCTAAGACATAATCATCTAATACACAATCTCAATTTGAGCTCTCTAACTCCATGAATCAAGCATACAAGCCCTAGGTTTCCATGAAAATAAATCATCAATTCAATCCATGAAAGGTGTTGAAACTTACCCACAATTAAGTCACAAGGCTCCTCTAATTGATCTCCAAGCAATGGCTTGAGCAAACAACTCCAAAATCACACAATTCCTCCAAATTTTCGTGGCTGATTTCTCCACTTTTCTCTCAATTGAGAGTTTTTCAAGGGAAACTAATCGGTGGAATGGGTTCGGGTGGTGGTTTCCATCAAATTTGATCACAAACTTTGGTTGATTTGGTGGTGTATGGAGGAAGTTAGAAGCAATTGAATTTTCAAGAACTCCCCCCTTATTCCATGGAGAAACTCAGCCCTAGGAGAGAGAAGAAGAAATAAAGTGATGATGAATAGTCCCTTGGACATGTGGCTTAAGTGGTTTAAGTGGGATGGGTCCCCCCGCCACCTCACGCGATTTCAAAATAATTCAAATTTCCCTCCGATTCCACTAAACGTCCATAAATTCATAACCTATTTAGAAACTCTAATTTTTAACATTAAACATTGTCCTTTAATTATCCTTGATCAGATGAATCCGGAATTTTCCGGTCGTTTGGAGAAAATGCAGATTTAAGCTGTTGCGCGCGTCGTAGGCACGCTTCCCCAAACTCACTAATTTCCGTCAAATTTCATCAGAAATCATATTTCCTAGTTCTATACACCATTTATAACTTATATTCAAAACCTAGAGCTCAAAGCTCAATCGGCACGTTTTACGGTGCAATCGTACCATAGAATTTTTTATCCGGTAAAAACACTATTCATTGAATTTTCTGAAACTTGCCTATCCACTCATTTTTTCGTTCTGAATCCATTTCCAGGGTTATTTTTATCATCCGAGACCTTCTACTTAGGGGTGTTCATAAACCGATCCAAACCGCAAAAACCGAACCGAAAAACCAAAAACCGAAATAACCGAAAACCGAAAAACCGAAAATCGAAAAAAACCGAAAATTTTTACTGGATTGGATCGGTTTTCGGTTTGGATGTTGAAAACCGATCCAATCCAAACTTATTTTCTACCAAATTGGGCTTATCCAAATAATAGTCCAAAGTTATAAACCCACCCATTAGCCCATCAGCTTTGAAGTGAAACCCAAAAAAATTCTAAACCTAATTCATCAAAACTTACTCTCTGGCAGTGCAGTTGCATATGTGGGTGAGGGTCTTCCCGTCGTTTTGCTCTCTCAGTCTCTCACCACCATATCATTTGCATCTTCCTGTCTATTTCGCTGTCCTCAGTCGTCGCTTCCTCAACATTGCTGCACTTATGTTCTTCCATAACTAAGGTCATTGCCCATTGGTCTTCACCGTTTGTTTTTGTATTTCATCTATGTTGAGAGCTTTATTAAAAATAAAAAAAATAAAATTCATTCTAAGCGTTCGTTTTTCGTTGTATATATATACAGAGCAAAATAAAAGAAAGTCATTGCACATTGATTTATTTTGCTCTGCACTTATATTTAAAATGTTGTATATACAACTCTACAACTGTATTTTTCGTTGTTTCGCTCTGATTCATTTTTTGGGTTCGTTTTTTCTTTCTTCTATTATACAAATCTTATGGTGGTGAATAATATAAATTGCATCTTTCATATTCTATTTGTAATCGTTATTAACATATGATTTCTAAAAGATTTTAGTGGTTTGCCACTAATTGTTTAGTCCCCCAAGTTTTGTTCTTCCACTAATCAGTTAAGTACGTTTGAAATGTTTTGAAACATCCTCATTTTTTCTAAAAATAATTCTTATAAGTTTTGTTTTTTTGGCTTTTCAAAAAATCGAAAACCGATCCAATCCAAACCGAAAAAAATTGGATCGGATCGGATCGGATTTGAAAAAAATATCAAACCGATCGGATGATGTAATGACCAAACCGAAGGAATTGGATCAGATGGTTTTTTGTTTCAAAACCGATCCAATCCAGACCGCGAACACCCCTACTTCTACTCAATTTTACTTCCCTAGGGTTGTGTGTTTGGCTAATTACTGTTTTACCCTTTCTTTTGTATTTTAGCCTAATTTCCAGGATTTGCATTAATCCTTCCCTTTAATCCTCATTTAATATATTAACATATAATTTAGAAATGCGAGGTGTTATATATATATATATATATATATATATATATATATATATATATGGTTATATTTATCTTATGTTGCATAAGATAAACAAGCATCCTACACACACAAAGTGGAGGTGGGTCCCACATTTACATGTGGGTCTCATTTGTAATTTTATGTCCTTAACATGAGACAACTATTTTCCTACAACATAAGATAAATATAACCCATATACGTATATATATAGGGCTTATCATTTCTCAAGCTGCTTGAGATAACTTTATCTCTGGCCACTAAATCATAATCGTACAAAGTTGGATCAATGGTGATAAAGAAAGAGAGAGAAAAAGAGAATCATAACCATTCTAAGGTGAATCAATTAATATAAGAAAATAAATAAACAAAACGACGTAATTTTGGGGTGACCAGAGATAAATATATTTCAAACAGCTTGAGAAATATTTTTCTCATATATATATATATATATATATATATATATATATATATACATATATATATATGGGAGATGTTATATTTACAAACTTTTTTGTTTACAAACTCGTACAAACTACATTGTGTTCTCCCGGGAGAACAGAGTGTAAATTGTAAAGCTTTTCAAAAAAAATTTGTAAACGGATTCGTCCCCTATATATATATATATATATATATATATATATATATATATATATATATATATATCGTCAATTACTACCAACAAATTGTATCTTTTATTAGTTAATATATAAAAAAGATGGGAAAAGTGTGTGTCATTTTAAATGATATAAAGTTGTGTCATTTTAAGTGAGCGAAATAGATAAATAAAGGAGGGGAGAACGGACCAAAAAAAATAAAGGTGTGGGTCCTACCTCTTTGTGAGAGTGAAATGACATAAGTTGTGTCATTTAAAAAGAAAAATATTTCCCCAAAAAAGATAATGCCAATGGTGTGATATTGGTACAAGTTGGCAGATCAAGAAAAGTTGATATCAACAAATTAAAGATATCAGGAATAGCAAATAATAATAATAATAATAATAAAGTTGTAAAAGGCTTTATTAAGATTTCCTTATAAATGGACATGAAAGCTGCACTGTGACAATATTGATATGGTTGATAAGAACTCAACACAATTTAACTCAAATAACTAATTGCCAAATGCAAGTATGGACTATAGTATGAGGTATGATCAATATGTGCAATTTTGCAGAAGATTGAATGTTAATAGATAAGCCAACTTAGAGGTTCAGGTCGTGATATAAAAATGATCAATACTCTGAGATCGACGGTAGGCGTGAGTAGGGTTGACAAAAATGAGCCAACACGTCGGGTTGGCTCGTAACCCTTTAAAAATGAGCCGGGTTGGGTTGGCAAAAATGTGCTACCAACCCGAGCCAACCCGACCCGAGCCAGCTCGGGAAGAAATGAGCAAACCCGCAGGTCAAACGGGCCAGCTCGCAGGTTGAGTTTTTTTTTAATAAAAAAATACAAAATGTAATATACAAAAATGGACAAAACCCATCACATGTTGTCATCGTCTTTCTTCCTTCTCTAAACCTAAGTCTCTAATCTTCTTACATCCCTACCATTTTTATATTGTTAGGTTGTACTGGCTCTATTTGGTTCAAATATCGCATTAATACTCCTGGTTCATTTAAATAGGCTGAAAATGAGCCAACACGCGAGCAATTTTCGAGCTAACCCGCGAGCCAACTTGCGAGCTATTTTTTCAAGCCAATCCATGAGCCATATTTTTGAGCCAACCCGCGAGCCAAGCCTAACTCGACCCGGGTCGGGTTGGGTTCAGTTTTCTAACTCTCTCTTTTTCAAGCCAACCCTAACCCGACTCGTTTTTTTCGAGTTGTATGCAGGTTGGGCTGGGTCGAGTCGGGTTGACCCGTTTTGCCCACCCCAAGCGTGAGACAATGGATTCCTTCGTGTGTACGTAATGAAGTAAAAGGGTGTTGTGTGGGTGTTGTGAGGCCTCAAGCGTGAAAGTAAGAAGGTTTGATCATAGTTTTGTAGAGTAATGATATGTAATATGGATGAAAAGTCCTTGAATCATTTGAATCATGTATGAACGTGTCTCTTATAGGCTGTCACGGTGCACATGCCAGAGGGTGTGAGGTGGAAGGTGAATCCCGTAAGTGTGAGGAAAATAAATTCCTTGGTCCCCTTCTCTCTCCTCCTCCTCCTTCCTCTCTCTCTCTCTCCTCCTCCTCGTTCCTCTCTCTCTCCTCTCTTCTCTCTCTCGCTGGGTGCATTGGTCCGGGAGCGTGGAATATTTGCTCAAGTGTGAGAGTGGTGTTAGGGGAATATATATCCTGCCAGAAGTTGTTATTTAGCATGATTTTTGACATATTTGTGAGAATGACATTTTGTCTTGGAGTAGGAAATTAGAATTGGGCTTGAATAGAGCCCAATGACGTTCAGAACAACTTTTTGGAGGGTAGGAATTGAGTTGTGCCTTGCATATAAGAATAGATGATTATCTGCTGGCCATATACCTCATTAGCTGTTTGATTCTATATTAAAAGTGGGATGATAGTATGTATTCAATCCTTTCAAGTATTACTTTTGGAAGGATTTAAAACCTTAATTCTAGACTTGTCCCGAACAAAATTGTCTCCCGTGGAGAATATTTGTGGTTTATCCAAAAAAAAAAATATAAGAAAAGAGATTGATTATCTCTAACAGTCTCTCGCAGTAGCAAACATTATCTTAGTCCACGAGACTCACATACACTATTAGAAAATCATTGACTAATGACAGAACTCAGAAGTTAGCGATGAAAAATATTTTGTCTTTAATAAGATGGATTAAAAGACAAAAATATGTATTGTTATTTAATAATTAAATTACTCATTGCAAAAAAAATTATTTAAATTACTCAGAAGTTATCTTCGTTGTTGCAGTTCTGTAACTAATTTTGTTTCTAAATTGGGAAGTATAGGTATATATAGATGGATTTAAAGAATAAGTAGGTTTCATTGCTACTTTCTTCTCTAAATTATGAATCTATTGCTTAATTTAAGTCTAGCCAACTTCAACGATGGAGTAAATTTTGTTGCTACTTTCATCGATGGAGTTAATGTAAGTCTGGCCTACTCCAACCGAGAACATAAGGGGGTGTATTGGATTCAGATTTCAAACGATTTTAATGGATTGTTTTTGGACAAAAACTCCGTTGGTATTCGATTAGGATTTTAATAGATTGAAAAAAAGTCACATGGTATTCGATTAGGATTTTAAAAGATTATTTTAGAATCCGTCCTAATCCGTTGGTATTTATAACACCTCGCAATTCTAAAACATGTAATTGTATATTAAATGTGGATTAAAGGGTAGGATTAGTGAAAATCCTGAAGTTAAGGCCAAAATACAAAGGAAGGGTAAAACAGTAATTAGCCAAACATGTAACCCTAGGAAGGTAAAATTGAGTAGGAGGTCTCAAATGATAAAAATAACCCTAAAAATGGATTCATAACGAAAAATTGAGTGGTTAGGCAAGTTTCAGAAAATTTAGTGAATAGTGTTTATACCGGGTAAAAATATCGCAGTACAGTTGCACCGTAAAGTGTGTCGATTGAATTTTGAGCTTTAGGTTTTGAATACAAGTTATAAATGATATATAGGACTAGAAAATATGATTTCTGATGGAAATTGATGGAAATTAGTAAGTTTGGGGAAGCGTGCCTACGGCGCGCGTAACAGCTTAAAATTGCAATTTCTCCGAACGACCGGAAAACTCTAGATTCATCTGATCAAGGGTAATTAAAGGACAATGGTTAATGTTAAAAATTAGAGTTTCTAAATAGGTTATGAAATTATGGACGTTTAGTGGAATCGGAGGGAGATTTGAATTATTTTGAAATCGCCTGAGGTGGTGGTGGGACCCACCCCACTTAAGTGAACCTTGCCACATGGCAAAGCCACCATTACATCATCATCTTCCTCCCCTCACTCCTCTCAAACTCGCAGCCATCACTATAGGAGGGCAAGTTTGCTTTCAAATTTTCCTTCCTCCATTACTCACTCAATACTCAACCAAATCAAGTGAAGTTTATCTTGAAACTTGTTGGAAATCACCTCCCAAACACAATGGTAGTAGTCTTGAGCCATGAAACTCATTAGATTTTGAGAACCCCCCCCCCCCCCAAACCCGCAGCCATTGTGTGTAGATTTGCACTCATGGAGTTGTTTGGTTCCCCAACGGTTTAGTATGATGTGGAGGAGTCCTAGGCCAAGCTATTGAGTAAGTTTCATCACATTTTATTGGTTGGATTAGTTGATTTAATTCATGAGCCCTAGATTTTATTTGTATGATTGATGTAGTTAGAGAGCTCAAATGAAAAATGTATATTAGATAAATATGTCTTAGAATGATGTGTTGGAGCTATAAATGCAATAAAAATTATTGGTGAAAATTATGATAACTTAGTGAAAATTTGGATGATGACATGAACTTCATGATTTGAATTGTGTTAGGATTGTGTAAGTGAGTTGTTGTATGGTTGTATGATGTAATAATGGGATTGTATGAGGTGTGGAATAGTGGAATTGAATTGAATCACCTTTGGTATGAGGCTTGGGACAATTCGGCCTTAATGGGAAAAATAAGGATTTGATGTTGTTAAATTATATGGTTGATGTCTTGTGTTGTTAAATGATGATTAGAAGGGTTGTGTGATGGTTGGAAGCTTTGAAAATCAATGGAAAAATATTGGATGGTGTTGGATTGTGTATTGAACCTAGAGCGAATTAATTGGTAAAATGATGTTTGAATGATGTAGGATGCAAATTTGCATATAAAATGGCATTGTAGTAGCCTTAGGAGGCTTAAGAAAAATAAAATAAAATTAAAGAAAATATTTTGTGTTTTTGCACTATAATGGCCGAACCTCACTAGTGGGGGGGAGGAAAAATTGATGTTTTGTGAAATTGATGATTTACCGAGTTCTGACGATCCGTATATGGTCGTTGTAGGTTGCCTTTCGTGGATTTGAACCCTGAACCGTGAGCTCGGTGGTTTGCCCTTGGTCCTGGACCAAAGGGGATTGTGGCATTTCTGTTGTGTACCTAGCTCGGGAAATATACTGCATTGGAGCTGTGGGAGAGGATTATATAGGTAACCTCTTGGTACTGGGGCTTAATCCCCTTGTGTGTTCCAATCCCCGTTGAGGGTGATGGTAGGAAGTGTATGTAAATAATATAGGATAACATGTTCATGCATATCGTATGTGCGTTGGTACATAGGATGTACCATGTCTCTGGCCAGTAAACTGTTTGCCTTCGGACGTTACGGACTTCCACTGGATAGGTCTCTGTGAGGGAGTTCCAGTTGACCTGGGGTCGTGGTGTGTGATCCGGATAGGAGCACACTAGGAAGTCTCGGGTGGATATGGATGGAGGGTGCCTTGGTTTGATGTTCTGGGAACACGCCTTGGTTTGAAACCCGTAGGCTTATATGTCGAGCCAATAGGATGGACGTTGCGTGGTTTTGGCATCGACCATTCCAACTTCGTCATATTTTGTATCCTTATGCTCCCCTATTTCACTAAATCCCTTGCTTTATCCCATTTTCAGAAGTTATGTTGTATTATTTATATGCATCGAAGTGAGCCATTGGGCAGAGTATTCTCCGGAACCTCTGGATTACTGAAATATATTCGTATATCTCACCCCGCTTTGGGGGCTTTATTTCAGGAGGTAGCAGTGGAGTTGGAGCGGCGGGGAAGAAGCCCGTATGATGTTTTGGACGTAGGACTACGTATTTTGCTTTTTGTTGGCCATTGTGCCTAGGCTAGACTTAGGTCATGAACAATGCATATGATTAGGAGATGATTATCATTTTGTTCATGATGTATTTTGTCTAAGTTTAATCTTGAATTACCATGTTTATTTTGGAGTATTTATTATGTTTTACTTGGAGGTTATGGTTTGTAAATTATATTATGTCATTTGGAAGATTTGTAATTTGTACATGAAGACTTGATGTAATATGAAAGTATGTAATATGATGAAAGGGAAATAGGCGTATTCTAGGATTGATTTATGTTTTATGTTGCAAGAAGCATGCAAATGAATATTGTGATTGAAATAAGTTAATTTGAGAAAGTAAGCATGAATGATGTATATTGATTGAATTGGATATAAACTGTGAAGGGTTGTAAGAGCACCAAGAAATTGCTGGTCCTTGTGTGCCACCCAATGATTTATTAGTAACAATTGTGGTTAGAGAACACATTGGCAAATTTGGGATTTATTGAAAAAACAAAGGAAACTCTCGCGAATTTTCTAGAAATGGACAGAATTTAGGAGAAATTTGGGAGAGCATATATCCCTCCACAGAGGTCCGATAGGGACGTTCCATACGCCATTTTTAAGCTTGAGATGTCCTCTATCCCGTGTCAAAATTTAAGGAAATTCTGGGTTGGGCATCGGCCTGTAGAAGGCAGGGAGCATGGACTTTCCATGTTGCCACTGCACATGTGGCAGTTCTGGAACGAGATTGGGAAAATTATTCCCGCTTCGTTTTTGGTCAAATTAGGTGTATGATATATCAAATTGAAGCTTGAGGTGTCTAGTGTGTTGTATGAAAATTTGAGAGCAATTGGTTGATTGGATTGTCCAGAATAATTGATTGAGTGAAGGCTGTTTGGAGCTGTTTTGGGGTTGGCTGGCAAATTTGCTTGTCCAACTTCAAACGGCGATATCCGGAGCAAACGAGAACTTTATGACTCGTGTGATAGCTTCCTAGAAATTTAATTAAGTCTAGAATAACATACTAAAAGATGGAAGGCGTGTAGAATGCGGTTTGTCCGCAGTAATTCAAAGACCGAACCATGTTCGGATAGGTAGAAAACGTAAAAGTGAGACTTTAACTAAGTGAGTTTATGGGAACCCCTTAGTGACTTGAGGGAAGTATTATATGGTATAAAAGTAGTTTAAGTAATTATTCCGCAAAGAGTTTACAGTTACGGTCACAGCTTTTATTTATTACACTTTTTATTGTTTTAAATGCTCGCGTAATAAACGGAAAAAGTTTACTCGCATTTTTTTTTTTTTTTTGATAACAACTCGCATTTTTATAAATGAATTGTTGTGATTGTAACTGCGCTTAATATCATAATTAATGTTAACAGTACCGGTGTACAATGGGCTGTTACAGTATTCAATCAGGATCTTAAACAGTGGAATCACAATCTCGTGGTATTCAAAAATCCGACGATTTTAATGGATTTTCTATTGGATTGGATTTCGTGAAAAATATAAATAGGATGTCTGTCTCACAATCTCACCCCAACCCCTAGGATTTCTTGCGATTCTTCTATTGCAGTGTTTTCTTCTTCCTTTGGTAGGTTGATTGCTCGAAATTGGGTTCCGCCATGGGAGCTTTGTCAAAACTAAAAAAAAAAAAATATTTTTGAGCGATTTTCATCACAAAACAACCCAGAAACAACAAATCAACAAGATTTTAATATAACTTATCTCAAAAATAACATATTTTTGAGCCATTTTTGAGAAATTTTGAAAGTTTAAAAAGTGATTTTTCAAGCTATGCGTCGCGGTTTTTCTTAGCACAAAAATGTGATTTTTGTATTAAAAACAACATAAAACAGTGAAAAAATAACAGGGGAACTAAAACCCTCAAACCAATTTTCGTTTTACATCAATGAAACAATATCAATTTAAAGAAAGAATGAAACTTTCATAATATGAACCCTATATTTCGTAACAATACATTAATGAACGAAATTTCTTCATTATAGGAAACGATTTCAAACTATTTTTGTGTCAATAGATAACTGAAAGCTTGTTTCTCAAAAGTCCCAAAGGAATTTAAGGTTTCTATGTATCGATTGAAAAAAAATTGAGAAATTTTCTAAACTTTCATGTAATTAAACCCAAAATTTCAGATTCATATGGTTAGAAAATTCCAAAAACCCCAAAATTTTCAAGATCAATTGCAAAAAATTTCAAACCAAATTTTATCATGAACTTTAGGTTCTATATGCAAGTTTAGAATTATTTTTATAATTAAAAAATGGGTCTTATAATCATATATGCGTAGCTTTGATACCGAATGAAGAAGATAATTTTCAACCCATTAGATATGTGAAAAGCTGTTATTTGGTAATTTTGAATGTTTGTTAAAAATTATATTATATTTTACAAATTGAGAAAATTATATTAGGTTTTACTTTTTTTATTAATTTCATTGCATTTCTTTGTTATTTTTTATGGGGAAGGTTATACTTACAGCCTATTTTTGTTTACAACCTTTTACAACCATATCTCAGCCGTTGATTTCCGTCAATCAATGGTTATTATTTTTGCAAATCAAACTCATTAATTAATATTTAATTTGCAATGAATGATAACCGTTTATTGACGGAAATCAACGGTTAAGATATGGTTGCAAAATAATGTAAACAAAAATAGGTTGTAAGTATAACCTTTCCCTTTTGTATTGAATCTTGTAATTTTGAATGTTTGTTAAAAATTCATATGATTTTTTAAAATCTTATAAATCCATATTGTCCTTTCAAATCTTATAAATTCTATTAAAATCCAATCTTATGAAATCTTGATTGTAAAAAAAGTCTTTAAAGTCTCTCTAATTCTAAAATGTCTTTTAAAATCTGTAGGATTTTTTATCTCAAAAAAGTCTTTTAAAATCCTAATCCAATACACCCCCCCTAAGATTTAATTTTCTAAAAACTAAGGGATTAGATCCATAATCTCTGCCAAACAGTGTGTTAGATATACTCTTAGGCTTTGTTTGGGAGTTTGGAGAAAAAGGGAAGGAGGGGGATCCAAGGGGGAGGGAGGGGGAGGGAATGAAGGAAATTGAAGGGTATTTCTTCCCTTGTTTAGGAGTAAAAAAAGTGATAAGGGAGAAAAACAGAGGGTTAATGATATATTTTTACCATTTTACCCCATTTTAAAAATTAATATAATTATTATATTTTACAAATTAAATTTAATTTAAAATTTCTAACAAAATTATTTACCTACTTTTTAGTATACTGAAAAATATCATATTTTCAACGAAATTTCTACGTTGCAAACGACAAAAATTTCATCACAAAATTATTTTTTTAGTTGGAATACTTTTCGTCGAAAAGCGAAGGAATTTTTTCTCCGATGAAAACTTTTACAAAAAAAAAATTCAATCAAAATTTTCGATGAAATTTAGTTTTCGTCAAAAGTTTTGATGAACATAATTTCCTCCATCAAATGTTTTAAACGAAAAAAGAATTTCGTCAAAAATTTTGACGAAATGTTTTCCGTTCAAAATTTCGATAGAAATGTGTTCTGACAAAAATTTCGACGACAATTGTTTTGCCAAAAAATTTGAAAGAATATTTTTTTCGTCAAAATTTTTTATCGAAATATTTTTCGTCAAAAATTTTACGAAAATATTTTTTGTCGAAAATTTTTGACAGAAATGTGTTCCGTTGAAATTTTGATGGAAATGCTTTTTATGAAAAAACTTGATGGAAATATTTTTCATCGAAAATTTTTTATGGAAATGTGTTTCGTTAAAAAATTTGATGGAATTTTTTTTGTCAAAAAGTTTAACGAAAATGTTATCGTCGAAAACTTTCGACGAATTTAAATTCTGTAAAGAGTTTTGATCCAATTTTTGTTCGTAAAAAATTTTCGATGGAAATGTGTTTCGTTAAAAATTTTGATGGAAATTTTTTTCGTCACAAATTTCGATGAATATGTTTTTTTATGAAATATTTTGAGGAAATTTAGATTCCGTAAAGAATTTTGACAAAAAAAATTTCCGTCAAAATTTTTTACAGAATGTTTTTAGTCACAAATTTTGATGGAAATATTTTTCTTCAAAATTTTTTGCGGAAAAATTTGATGGAAATATTTTCCGTAAAATATTTTGATGTAATTGTTTTACGTTAAAACTTTTCGATGGAAATGTGTTTCATCAAAATTTTGGTCGGAAATATTTTCGTGGAAAGTTTTGACGGAATTTAGATTCTATCAATAGTTTTGACTGAATTTTTTTTTCCGTAAAAAATTTATGTTTGTGATTATAACAAAATTTGGTTCTGTCTCTAATTTCGTCTTTAGTTTTAATGGAAATTTTTTGACATATATGATTTTCATCAAAAATTTCATCACTATTTTGGACGAAATATTTTTTCTGTCGATAAATTTTGTCAGTATTTAAGACTTTTCTAATAATGTCATGTTTAAAAATGATTCACGTTTATGTAGTTTTCACATTTTAATGCTAAGGGTAGATAAGTAATTTTAAGTATTTCCCCTTCAAACTCCTAATTTGGGGAAACTTTAATTTTAAAAAGAATGAGGGTTTTGGAGAGTTTAGTAAAAATTACCAATTTCTTCCCCTCGTTTTCTTAAACTCATAAACAAGTGAAGTACTCACTAAAATTCTCAATTTTCTTTCCTTTCTTTCTTAAAACCAACTCCCAAACAAAGCCTTAGTAAACTCAAGGATGTTTCCACTACACACATCCACGTATCTGGTGTATGAATGGTGATTGGATATAAACTTATATAGGGATATATCAATGGAAACTATTTGGATGTTTGAAAACATAGGTTGTTGTAGCGATCTAGATAATTGCTTTAAGATGCTATAATTAACAGAGGTTGAGTATTATGATTTAGTTTGATGTCTTTGGGGAAATCGAGACCTAATCCATTTTTAACACTGATAGTCTCCTTTTATTTTACCTTTTGTTATCGCTATTAGATTTCTATCATTTTACTCACGCAAGTTACCATTAATTTCTAATTCACAACCGATCAATGGTTATTTCCTTGCATTCACTAGGAAGCTTTACATAGTCTTCCGCTATCTAATTTTTTACATGGTAATGATATCCTTTCTCCTTCTGTATTATTTGTTGGATCGTGTGTACTTGTATGAGCGTTCATTTATTAAATTTACATACACACACTCCGAGCATATTTTAGCCTACCAAATAATTTTTTAGTATTTCTCAAAAATTCAGTTTCCTACCATATTATCCGAAATCATGATTTTAGGACGAAAAAAAAAAAATTCTCCCTGACCAAACTCTCTTAAATGTATCTCAGAGAGAGAATGGTGAACTTAGATTGGCGCTATATAGCATGTTTGCAGCAACGTGCACAATGTTTTTCTTTTGGAAACTTGCATTATAAATTTAGTGGGTAGATGTTGGTGGATTAAGATGCAGTTTTAATTTTCCTAAAAGCCTTGGCTAACATTTTAATTTTAGCGGTTGGTAGATGAACAATTTGAGAGGATCCTCTGTCTAGGATCTAAGATAAAAAGAAAAACAAGAAGGAAAGAATGAAAACTGATTTATTTCTTTGCATAATTCTTCGTAACAACATTGTGTTTCCTTTTATATTTCAATATTTATATTTAGGGGAGGTTATATTTACAAACTTTTTTATTTACAAATTCTTACAAACTACACTATGTAGGACCGGTCCTACATTAGTGTAATTGCAAAAAAAAAATTTGTAAACGGATCCTGTCCCTTATATTTATTATCAAATGATGGTAATTCAGTTAATAGCAAGAGAGTTGAATAAATGAAAAGAAGAGGGTCTCGATTTGATTTTCACATGCCACTTTGGAGAGGGGTTTAACCTGTCTCACATTCTATATTAGTCTTATAGCCAGCTCAAAAATTAAAAGTTGGTGAAAATATCAAAAAGAGTCAACTCATCTCAAAAAGACAATTAAAATTGGATTAACTCAAAAAAAAAAAATCATATTCCTTTAACAACCCTTCCAACTCAATATAACATAATGACTAACTTCTAACTTCTAACTAATATGATAGCACAATATTCCTAACCAAGTACGATACGGAGAAACTAGATACATGATATAAAATATGGGTTTTATTAATATAATGTTAAAGGAGATAAGTTATCTCATGTTTTAGAGACAAATTTGTGGGCTCCAACACCTGAAAAAAAATAAATAAGATGGCACAGTTGTCGAAGGGTGTGTCGGAAGAAAAACTTATCTCATATAAAGAATAGTTTTTCCCATAAACTAATCGATAAATCAATGGAAAAAAAAAAACAATAAAAGTTTAAAAAAAAACAGGTTGTGTTTTGCTGTGTCAGATCTGGTTTTTTACTTTTGACTTTTCTTCCTGATGAACATAAACAAAGCAGGACGATGTGGGTCATCCCATTAGAGGATGGCACACTGCATATATGTGAGCTTGTAGCTTTAGGAATTCAGACATAGCATCTGCCAACCATTCTCGATCAGGCATTTTCCCTCTCATCCTCTCTGTTTAGGTATGGCCCAATCACTTCCCTCTCTGTTGTTTACAGTGCGGAGGAATAAGCCAGAGCTGGTAGCTCCGGCGAAACCCACACCTCGCGAACTGAAACTACTCTCAGACATTGACGACCAAGATGGTCTACGTTTCCAAATTCCGGCGATACAGTTCTATCGCTATGATCCAAAAATGGCAGGGAAAGACCCTGTTGAGGTCATTAGAAAAGCACTGGCGAAAACGCTTGTGTTTTATTATCCTTTTGCAGGTAGGCTTAGGGAAGGTGCTGGTAGAAAACTCATGGTGGATTGTACTGGAGAGGGTGTTATATTCATTGAGGCTGATGCTGATGTCACGCTTGAACAATTTGGTGATGCTCTTCAACCACCATTCCCATGCTGGGAGGAGCTCCTTTACGATGTTCCTGGTTCTGGAGAAGTACTTAACACTCCCCTTCTGCTTATACAGGTTATACTTTTTTCCTTTGATTCCAATCCTTATATTCAGTATAAAAAGTTGTTAATTTATAACATATTTGTGATTTCTAAAAAGTATTAAACCTAAGGTTATTTTTCTTTTACCCTTCTTATGCAAAATTAAGATATATTATTGTTTTAATTTTTTTGATAATAATATCCATGTGCACGACGAGTATGTGTGTTTAAATCACGCATTTTCCCAATGTGCGATTTATGCAGAAGTCAAATTGTGCTCGCCAAGTGTTGCATCTTGCAAGACTTGCAGGTGATGTGTGCGCTATCCCTGTCAAAATGAATGTCTTGCATTACAAATTACAATGCTCAATCGCGCATAGAGCAAAAATTGGTAAATAATGCACACTTAAATGAACACATTCTCATATTTCACTCCCATTAAATTAGTAATTGAGTATTTTGGCAAAAGAATTATGTTTTTGTTTTTGCCAAAAAGCCTAATCATAAAGTTATTCAAATTTCAATTTACAAAGAATAAAGTTCTTCGTGGATTTACCTAACTTAAAAAAATGTTCCAACACACACATTCAAGAGGAGAGAGAAAGTGAAATGATGAAAAAGAAAAATAAATCATGTGAGTCCTACCTCATGAATATGTGTGTAGGAACATCTTTTTAGGTCATGAAATATGACAAATATAAAACCCTTATATTAAATGTAAAATATCTTGGTCAAAAGTATTAATTTGGGGATGATTAGAGAAAGAAAGAAAAAAAAATGGAAACATTCTTTGTGTTTCTTTTTTAGTATAACTCAGTCACTATCAACGTGCTTGTAGGACCCAACTATTTACCAATTGTGTCTGGTTTTATTGGTTAATACTCTTTTTTTGGTAGAATGAAGATGTGTTCTTAAAATTAATCATGACTTTTTGGTGGTCCTTCACCCGCTAATCGTTTTCATTTTTTACATGTCACTCCACTTTTTATATAATTGGTATGATCAGTAATGTATTTGTCTGTTTGTCTATTAACGTCTTTTGAAATTAAAACGTAAAAACAAATTACACAATGCACTTATTACTAATTTATTTACAAATAAATCAAAATATACCATCACACACAACTATAAATATTTCACTACAAAATTAGTATTCTTCTTTCATAAAAGAACAATTGTATGATAGAAATATAATATTTGGCTTTTGACCCATTTATTGTCAAGAGGGAAACATTTTATGTCATTGATTCAAAAACCGAACATTTTATCATAATAATGCGGTGAGGCACGGATGAGGTGTGCACATTCAAATCGTACCGGGATGATGTGTGGCATGTGCAAAAGTTAGTGCACTGCAAGCAGTGACGAACCTAGGATATTTTATGGTAGGGGGCGAAAATTAAAAAAAAAATTATAAATAAACATACTTACAATAAAATATGAACCTAATATAAAAAGCATAAAAAGATTTATATAAAAATCAATACGAGTTCACTTAACTCTTACTCTACGCTTTAACTTTTAAGAGAGGGGCAGTGGCCAACCCTAACCCCTTTCTAGGTCCGCCTATGGCTGAATGGGGTGATGCACAACCTGTAGGCAACATGAGACATATGACAGGTATGCGCTACCTTTGTGCACAAGTCAGCTTGTCACCCCATGCATAACTTAACATATATACACCCTTTAATGCATGCTTTGTAACATTATTTTGATAAAATTTTTGACTTTTGAATCAAGAAAAAAATGTTTCATTTTCACCTTAGATGGGTCACAGGGCCAATAATACCAATTTATCATTTATCATAGTAGTTGGGTTGCGTAAGTTCATAAAGAACTAACTTTTTTTCAAAGTCCAATTGAAATGACAGGTAACACGGTTGAAGTGTGGTGGTTTCATCACCGCTCTCAGGTTGAACCACACCATGAGTGACGCAGCTGGTTTCGTCCAATTCATGACTGCTTTGGGCGAAATAGCTTGTGGGCTGCACGAACCTTCAATCCTACCAATATGGCGCAGAGAGATTCTAAATGCAAGGGACCCACCAAGAGTGACATGTACCCATCGCGAATACGAACAAATACCAGACACCAAAGGGACCATAATCCCCTTAGACGACATGGCACATCGCTCTTTCTTCTTTGGTCCCACTGAGGTATTTGCCATTCGTCGTCTCATTCCACATCATCAACAACAATGCTCCAATTTTGAAATCCTCACTGCATGCCTTTGGCGTTGTCGCACAATAGCATTGCAACCAGACAGTGATGAAGACGTTCGCATATTATGCATTGTTAATGCACGAGGCAAGTTTGACCCTCCATTACCAATTGGTTACTATGGTAATGCTTTTGCATTTTCTCCTGCGATTACAACCGCAGGGAAGTTGTGTGAAAATCCATTGGGGTATGCACTTGAATTAGTGAGGAAAGCAAAAGTTGATGTTACTCAAGAGTATATGCATTCATTGACAGATTTAATGTTCATTAAGGGAAGACCACATTTTACCGTGATAAGATCATATCTTGTGTCGGATGTGACACGTGCCGGGTTCGGAGAGGTTGATTTTGGTTGGGGAAATGCTGTTTACGGAGGACCGGCTAAGGGAGGTGTTGGAGCTATACCTGGTGTGGCAAGTTTTTACATACCCTTTAAAAATGCTAAAGGAGAGAAAGGTTTGGTTATTCCTATTTGTTTACAATCTGAAGCCATGGAGCGGTTTGTAAAAGTCTTGGATGGCACACTTAAGAACCATATCCAACCTAATATGGGTGTTCCAATTATCGATTCTTCTTTATAGCTTTATAAGATTGATGTGAGTATAGCATGTTAAGATAAGAATCACAATAAACTAAGCTAAATTAACAATCTATATATGTATTACATGTTGTGTTGCTTGATTTATTAGCAGCTTGTGTGTCTAAATAATATTTTGGAGCTTTGACCAAATCTTATTATATGTATATATACTTTAATGATATGGCTAGTTTGTTATTACTTAATTGTTGGAGTTAAAAATGAATTTAATTAATTGACATGTGTGAGAAATATTAATACATGAGATTATGTGATATGCAGTAGTATTGAAGCTGCAAAAGGGTACAAAAATAAAGAAATGATATTGATGGTTATATCTATATAGGATAATATTAAAATCACCTTAATTCTGGAAGGAAACTCTTGTAAGAGTTACTATATATATATATATATATATATATATGGAAAACATTTTCTCCTTTTAAAGGAGAAAAATTTTCTCATGTTAGTGACACATTGTATAAGTGGGTCCCACAAAATAGTGGAAAGAGAAAAAAAATTAAAGGTGGGACCCACATATGCTTTGAGTCACTAACATGAGAAAAATTTTCTCCTTTAAAAGGAGAAAATGTTTTCCCATATATATATAGGATTTTATAAGAGTTATGTTGTAGGAAAAGTATTGTGTAATGTTATAGAGATTCGTTTTACGTGCCGTAATTTTCTTTTTCTTTTTTCTTCAAAAAGTTTGGGCCCCACAAAATGTTGTTTGTGTAGGAAAGTTTGTTGTGTCATATTAAATGACAAATGCAAACCTCGTGTATATATATATATATATATATATATATATATATATATATATATATATATAACTAATAAAAAAGATACAATTTGTTGGTAGCTATTGAAGCTATATAAAAAGACTATACTAAAGTTATTTCAACTATTGAAAGAGAGAATGCTGATAGTCTCGTATTGGTATAAGTTGGCCGGTCAGGAAAAGTAGATGTCAACCAATATATACTACAAAAATACAAAAATTCAGGCATTTTGTAGGGTAGCTATTGAATTTTCATATCGTGGGGTCTTTGACTCCCACAAAGTATATTGTGGCATCCACATCAACTTCTAGTTTTGCCTGCGCCACAACATATTTTGTGGCGTTTTTATGTGCAGCGCCACAATTTGTTGAAATATTTTTTGGAGGCTCCAGACCCCCACAAATGTTTCACTTTCTGAAGATTTAAGACCCCCACAAATGTTGTATTATTTTTGGAGGTTTATAACCTCCACAATACTTGACTTTTTGTCTTGAATAAACCCTTATCACTTCTGGAGGGCATAGACGGCTACAAAGTATATATTGAATTTTCATATTGTGGGGGTCTTTGACTCCCACAAAGTATATTGTGGCATCCACATCAACTCCTAGTTTTGCCTGCGCCACAACATATTTTGTGGCGTTTTTATGTGCAGCGCCACAATTTGTTGAAATATTTTTTGAAGGCTCCAGACCCCCACAAATGTTTCACTTTCTGAAGATTTAAGACTCCCACAAATATTGTATTATTTTTGGAGGTTTATAACCTCCACAATACTTGACTTTTTGTCTTGAATAAACCCCTATCACTTCTGGAGAGCATAGACGGCTACAATTTATTTATTATTTTGACAGGTTTAATCCCCACTAAATACTAGTTATCCAAATTTGAAAAGTTTATATAACATAATTTTGAATTGGACCCGTCACTTGATTTGTTAGCCAATTTATTATTTAATTTTTTGATATCTTAACATTTTCTTAAAAACAATTACTAAATATTAGTTATCCAAAAGCAACATTATAGCACACCAATCATAGTTCATATTCATGCTCGCACTTGGTTAATACTTTTTAAAATAAGTAAAAGTATAAATACACTTTAATATCCATATACTATAATATAAAGTTGAATTAATGTCTAACATAAAACAAAAATTTACATATTATTCTCTTATCTAATGGAGGATATAAAGGCAGTTATGGTTGAGTATGTCTCACTGTAATTGTACACATTTATAAAATATATAAGGTTGATTCAATATTGTATAAATGAGAAAGAGTAGGAAATTTACAATTATCCACAACAAACAAGAACACTTTAATACTCAAAAAACAAAAATTATTTCTCCCCATCTGTATATACAAAACTAATTACATAATAAACGACTGGTAAACTAAAATCACCATCAATGGTTTCAGGGCATCCAATCACACGTGTTTTCAAGTTTTTGCTCCTGCATAAATCCATATTAAACTAGTAAACAAACATTAGTTAAACAAACAGGAACACTTTACATACTCAAAAAACAGACACTGCGATACACATGCTTTTACCTTAATACTCTTTACCTTCTCAGCCGCATCATTGATTCAATGTTCTTATCTCTTAATGACTGAATATCCTTACTATATTTTATTACTAAACAGGTGTATTATATAATATCATTATTTATCTTATTCAATGCATACTTGGTGAAATAGAGACTTACTCTAAATTTTAATCCGAACAAAACTCAAGCCTCATCATCAATCACTGCACGTATTGGAAATATTATAAGAATAAGTTTGATTAATTCAAGCAGTAGTTTCCCTGACCAATTAAAATGAAATACATTATGTACCAAAATAATAAATAAAAAAGGAAATACATTATGTATTGGAATCCATGACATGGATGCTCTAACTGTACATAAAGGAACAAACTGTAGATATCAGCAAGAAGGATGTATGTTTTTTCAGCTTGTATATTATTTTTGACGTTGATCTTTTTTTGTTGTTGGTATTGAGTTTTAATTTATCTTATTTATCTTATTCAATGCATAATTAGTAACAAGAAATCACTAATTTATCCACGATGCCAAGTGCAATAAATATTGTACGTGGCAACCTTATTGCTAGATTAAGTATCTTATATCGTTTTTACAAATTCAACCTGATGCCAAACCGGTAGCTCCTCCTCCTGCAATTTCTCCAACTTAATATCAGGTCACATTTATGTGATCAATCAATTAAAATCAAGCATTGAAAATTAAAAACTGTGCCCAAGATAAGAAAAGCCAATTAAAAGTGGTATACTGTAGAACATTGACACGTTCAAAAAATTAAATAATATGTAACTGCTCTACAATATATCCCAAATTATCGGTTCAACTAATGTACTGCATCTGGCTGGTTATCTGGTAAAGCCATTCGGGAATCAGCTTTTTTTTTCTTAATCATTGCACGCAACCCTATATTCTCGCTAGTCAATATTTAATGCAATGGTAACAAGGGACCTAGAGAAGAAAAGAAGTAAATAAATACCATAAAAATAACATGAAGTTATAAGTCTAAACAAAAATGGAACAGAGCAAAATTCAAGACAAAGGAACTTGAAGGTAATTATATCAATAATTTGTAAACAAATTAAAATAGGTAATTCCAGAAAAAGATAGTAACAGACTAACAGTAACAACAAAGAGTGAGTGAGTTGTTGTAGTGGTGGGGTCAGGCAGAGAAAATCTGCTTCTCTCGCCTCATCACTTCTTTGAATCTGCAAAATAAAAATAAAAAAACAGATACCCCTCATTTTCACTAAGATAGATAAATAAGCAAAGAGACAAAGAGAGATAAAGAGAGGAATGCAATGCTAATGTTTCCTCCGTCACACTTTGTGAACGGACATCCAGAGAAGAACAACATAACGCTCCTCTTCCCAAATTTGAGGTTGCGCTTCATCACTCACTTCACTCCTTTACAATTTTATCGTTTTTCCAATCCTATTCCTGTTGACTTCGATTCTAGCTTTCATTGCATGTGTTTCATCGGAATTTGCTAAGTTCATCAATGATCATAATTCTGATGATCCAAAGCTGACAAGAATTTGCCAAATTGGTCAAGGGACAAAAGAAGAGAGAGAGAGGGGAGGGGGGGGGGGGGGGGGGGGGGGGTGTAATGAGCAACAGATGGGGGAGAATTTGATTACCAACTTCAATTTTTTTTTAATTTTAATTTGTAATCAGCACTTGTTTGCCATTATTTTTGCTCGTACCCCATGTCATAATTACAATAATTACTACAAGTTCTTGTTCGTCAAGGATGAGAATTTGATTACCAAGACCGCATAGCATAGAAAGAAATTAGCTACCTACATGAAAATTATCCCAATTGACAAAAAAAAAGGAGTAAAAAGTCACAATTGGATACACAAAACAAGTAACATTTGTAATAGTTACTGCAAATTTGAACCAGTTGAAGGATTTTACTTGAATTTTGATTGCCCTTGGAGTTTAAATGATGAGAGACTGCAAGAAATTAATAATTTATAAGATTTTGGAGAGAGGCGTATTTGCTACAAACATAGCATAGGCCCCAAACGAAACATAGCAGATATACTTATGGTATGTTTGGTATTCATGAAATATAAAAAAAAAACCTTCCTTTTTCAACGCAACTTTAACTAGGGATAAGAAAGAAGAATAAAGACCAAAACAAGACCTCGTGGTTCGCTCTGTGATGTGGAAAAAAGCTTGTGGCAAGCACCTTTGTTTGGTGATCATAGCCATAACGAAACACAGTTTGATACTCTTTTTCTATTCAATTTCAGATTTAAGACTCGTAAACATAGTCCTTAACTCAAACGATCCAAGTTTTACTTTTTAAAGGATTAAACAAGCTTAAATCATAAAAATGACAAAGAGGTGATCATGGTATACCTCCAAGGCTCAAAACTCCAAAAATGACACAGATTAGGAGTCCTTTACATAGCACTATGGTTCTGCCACTTCAAGACCACAAAAATCAACTACAAGCTTAGACCTTTCATCATTAAAATGGCTTCTTAAAGCCTTCAATGATAAGAAAATGGCTCCCACCAATGAGAACCACCAACTCAGCAACACAACCCCACAAACAGATGCTACAACTCAGAAATGAAGCATTACACACCCTCACAAGACCAACGCACACATAGCTATGGTGTTTAGGTGAAGGAACAATGAAGAAAAATGGTCTCTTGGTTGAGTTTTACCAAGAAAAGGGAGAGTGGCAAGGGGAGGCTCAAGGCTGCTGAAGCACCACCAGAAAACTCACGTAACAATGTAAACAAATAAGCCTAGGGTTTAGTGTTAAGCCTATTTATAGGCACATTAAGTTTTAATCACACTGTATTAGCACTAATAGTTACGCTTATCATTTTAATCCAAACTTAGGATTCTAAACCTAGACATTTTTCTAGGATTTGTCATATTTTTATATTAGAGTAAATATCATTTTTGGTCCCTGGCAATATCTACGAAATCCTTTTTAGTCCCTGGCAATAAAAAAGGACCAAATTGGTCCCTAACAACATGCAAAAAGGGTCACGTTAGTGACGGAGGAGTTGACATAAGGACTAATGTGGCCCCTTTTTTTATAATTTTAGGGACCAATTTGGTCTTTTTTTATTGCCAGGGACTAAAAAGGATTTCGTAGATATTGCCAGGGACCAAAAAAGATGTTTACTCTTTATATTATTTTTCGCAGTACTTTGCCGGTACGCGCTTTTACAAAGCCGATATCAGTTATAACACCAGTTCTCATTATTTTGACCTGAAACTTGTTATGCTAGTCCTATATATTATTCTAGTGACATATACACACTTTTCATAATTTTTTGGGATACTTCATCGGTACGCATTTATACCGTGGAGCAGAACCGGTATCTACACTTTTCGTAAGAAAAACGACTTTCAACATTATTAAACCCTTACTATAATTATTTAAGCCTTCTCATAATTATTAGGGTCAATTATGGAATTATCTCATAATTAATTAATTAAATTCCTAAATTAACGGTGCGGGTTCTTACACGGACCAGAAGAGCTATTATGATGTTAAGCATCGTCCACTGGAGTTCAGTGAGGGTGAGCACGTGTTTGTGAGACTTTCACCTGTCACCGGTGTTGGTCGGGCCCTTGGAGTGAGGAAGCTGAGCCCGGGATTCATAGGGCCATACCAGATTCTTGGTAGAGTAGGACCTGTTGCCTACCGGCTTGCCTTGCCTCCAAACTTGGCCAACATCCACGACGTGTTTTACGTGTCTCAGCTTCGAAAGTATGTAGCGGATCCTTCGCACGTGGTGCAACCGGATGATGTGGAGGTTCGGGAGAACTTGAAAACTCCCGTCGGACCACTAAAGATTCTCGATCGTGGCGAGAAGAAGCTTAGGATCAAGATCATTTCGATGGTCAAAGTGCACTGAACGAGAAGAACTCCTGAGGAGTGTACTTGGGAGCGAAAGGACGAGCTTCTCCGGCAATACCCCGAGTTTCGGGACAGGTATGATTCTAATTTTGCGGACAAAATTCTTAAAAGGAGGGGTGAATGTAAGAACACGCACCATTAAATCAGGAATTTAATGAATTAATTATGAGATTAATGAAATAATTCTATAATTGACCCTAATAATTATGATAAGGCTTAAATAATTATGGTAAGTAATTAATAATGTTGAAAGTCATTTTTCTGACGTAAAGTGCAGATACCAGTTCTGCTCCACGGTATAAATGTGTACCGAGGAAGTATCCCAGAAAATTATGAAAAGTATGTATATGTCACTAGAATAATATACAGGACTAGCATAACAAGTTTCAGGTCAAAATAATGAGAACTGATGTTAGTGAAAGAAACTGACCTTGAAGGTCGAGGCATGTGAGAGGGAAAAACAAAATTTTTCGAGCGGAATAACACATACCATATCAAGAAACATGCTTTAGGGCATGTATGTTACCTTGTTTGCTTTCCAAAACTGGAGGATGATCAAGATGAGGCTTGAAGATGCAAGTCCTCTAATGTTGATCCACATCACCCTTTGTCAAGACGGAAGAACTCTTCTTCAAGGCCACCAACGAAAACACCAATGGAGGCAAGCTATGCGCCCAATGTGTGAAGGAGGAGGCTAGGTCAAGGTATTTAGAAGAGTGTATATTCAGCAAGAATAGACACAAAAGTGGCGCATGGTTTTCTTTTAAAAAGGCTAGGTTATTTCGAAACTCTCTTAAGAAAAACCTCACAAAAGGAACCCATAAGGAGATGAGAGAATGAGTTAATTAAAATCAAATTTTTTTTCACTCAAATAAGGCCCTATATATAGCGCACACTAGGGGGGATGAGTGGAGTTGTTGCAAAATTCAAATCTTGTCAACAACCTCCTCTCACATCCTCATGATATCAAGTGAATATCTCAACAAGAATCTGACTCAACAACCATCATATGGCCAGCCATATGGTGCGCCCCACTTGGCCTCATAACAGTCCAGATACGTTGACCAGTTGCATTCAAACTTGAACCAACTGTCTCACTTATTCTCTCAACAAACCAAATCATCTCATGATCTCTTTTACTATGCATAGATTCCCGAGTCCTTGTAAATGTCATCCTGATTTCTCCAGTTTACAGATAACCTAATCTCTCACAGAGATTTGACGAATTCCTTCAGCTTATCACCCTAGCCATGTGCTCTTTCAGGACAAGCCCAACAGTATACCTATGAGTCTCCATGTTTCAGGAAGACGAGGTATACAGTCAAAGCATGCCTTCTAGAACACAATCTAGGTAATAACTTCTGGTCTTAGGAAAGACATGCCCAAATATAAAGAGACTACTCTAATGATACTCTCTGTGAGAGTTCCTCATAGAGTCTCTTAGTGGGTCTGTTCAGTGCGAGCTATACCCTTATAGGTCCACCCACGACTTTAGCTAAGACATCTCCATATCTGTAGCACATGAGGTCTATACCTTGTATCCATATACAAGTAGATAAGTCGTGCTAGTCTTACCCGAGATTACTGACCCCATTCTCAGTATCTATAGACTAGGAACATAAAATTAGGAATAAACATCCGGTATTCTTGAATCCTCATGATTGTGATCTCATCACAGATACTAAAGAGATACCTATTTTATTCCACGGGGTTTATCAAGTTATTCATAATATATTAACATTAATATCGAGACAGAATTATGAAACAAGATAAAGAGTGCTTTCTTTTATTTGCGACAATATTAAAAAGGTCTACATCTATGTCCTTATTTAATCATAAGATTGTCTCTAGGACACCCAAATACTAACAGTCAGAACTGATACTGACTTCGTAAAAGCGCGTACCGGAAAAGTACAGCAAAAAATAAAATAAAAATATGACAAATCTTAGAAAAATGGCTAGGTTCTGATTCCAAAGTTTGGGATTAAAATACTAAGTGTAGCTATTAGCGCTAATACAGTACGATTAAAACTTAATGAGGCTATGTTATCAACAACAACAAAAACTTAATGAGGCTATATATAGGATTGGCACATGATCCTAGGTCAGATATTTGTACCTCTACGTAGCATTTGCTGAAGCCTTTGAGCAGCCACCTTGCCATCTCCTTCCTCATCCTAAAAGAAGCCCAAGTGACCACCTTTCCTTCCATTCTCTTCATCAAAACACCTTGTGTGTGTGAACAATCATTGTGAGTGGGAAAGTTGTACCTTTGCTGGTTGTGGTTGCTATCTTGTGAGAGTGAGAGAGCTGACTTCTTGGCTAAGTGAAGAGGGAACCATTTCCTTGGTTGTGGGAGCTCCAAGTGGTGAGCTTTGTGAAGAAAGAGCCAACCTAGTTGTTCATTTTCGTGGTTGGGGGAAGTCAGACTTGAGGAGCTGCTGTGAGAGATCCAAGAGCATCTTTTTGCTCTATTTTAAGCTTTGGGTATGTTCTTGAACCTTGATAATGAGTTTTAGTTGTTTAAAGATTGAGTCTTGGCATGTTAATGAGTAAAATAGGTAACTAACCTGAACATGAACCTAAAAGTGAATAAAAATGCATGCTTGGATGTATTAATGGGTTAAAAATGCAACCTTGAAGTGATATCTTCGTGAAATGCAAAAACTGCATTCTGTCGCGAAATATCCGGATATTGATATCCGGATATGGGGTTGGAAATATCTGGATATGCCCCCGACAAATATTCGAATATTCTGGGAATTTTGAGAGAGTGACGGTTCTGTTCATACAGAACTGTATTTTTGGGTTTGTGGACCCATGCTTGATTAAGTTAAACCACTGTAATAATAAACTAAGTCAGAATCAAGTGATTAAGGGCTTATAGCTTTGTGAGAAGCCTAAAGACATGAAACATAAAAGGAAAGCGTTGTCTTTATGTCATATGATTGTAGATCATGATTGTTGATATTATTGTTGGTCTAAAACAGATTGTGATTTTGCTGTTTGTGAACTTCGAGCTTTTTTGGAATCTTGGTTGGATAGTTAGCTTGCAAGGTAAGCTTTCGTATCCTCAGTTTAGCCATTGTTGGTTCCACCATACCCCATGGGGGGATGGTTTATATGCATGATGTGTTTTCATGTATTGATTTTGAAATGCTGTTGAGCTGTTATGTGCAAGTGCTTATAATATGCATGTGTTGTTCCACCTAGACGGTAAGCCTGTGTATATATGAGACATGCCATAGGGTGATTCTGTGGGTGGGTGTAAGTAGTAACTTGCACTAAATGTAGGTAATAGAAGTATGTAAATCCTGCATTTCTCTGGCCAGTAGAATAGTTGACACACATGACATGATTATTCTGCTGTATTGCACTGGTTTTGGAACTTGTATTATATTACTGCTTTTTGAACTTATATTGCACATGTAAGTGAGCTTGGGGTGGAGAAATCCTTAGAGATCTCACCCCACGTTTGGGGCACATATTTCAGGTTCAGGTAACTCGGGGTTGAGACCTCGGACGGCAGGAGGCTGAGCTGATGTGATATGCTTGTTGTTTATCCTATTATTCTTAGATGCTGACATGCTTATATTTATTGTTATGTTGTTGTTGTTGAGACTCTGATGGGCTTTGTTGCCTTATTTGGTGAGCATGGGGGTTGTCCATGCCACATTGATTGACTATATCTTATTTGGATTCGAGTTGTATTATATGTATCAGGATTATGTTCGGACTACGTGTTGTAGATCTGTGACTTAGATACTCGCAGTTATTTATATATTGAGGTTATTCAGTGTATTTAGATTTATTGCAATTTACATACAGGCAATGTTTTGAAAAAGGATTACGTAATCAACTTGGTAATATTAATGACGTCATAATTGAAAAGAAAAAGTTATTCCGTATTTTTAATTAAGTGTGGCTTAATACGATGACATGATAACAAACCGGGTATACACGGGGTGTTACACTGGTAATGCAAGATTCATTGAGAACTGCGAAGTTAGTGAGAGTTCTAAAAGGGAAATTATGGAAATAAAGGAGACTGAGGTAAATGTTTCATTACCTATAATTGTTACTCCATCTACTAAATTCCCTAATGTTGTTCCAGTTGTTGTAGAATAAGATGACAACACTGAACAACATTTGAATGAAGAAGTACTCCCAGCAGATGCTAACTTGCAGAATGCTAATGCACAAGAACCACATGAAATAGAATTAAGAAGATCCCAAAGGGAACGTAGGCCAGCTATTTCGAATGATTATGTGGTTTACCTGCAAAAGTCAGATTATGACATTGGAATCAATAAAGATCAAGTTTCGTTTTCACAAGCCATAGAAAGTATAGAATCCGATAAATTGATTGAAGCTATCAAAGAAGAGCTAAAATCCATGGATCAGAATGATGTCTAGGATCTCGTCGAATTACCTGAAGGTTCCAAAAGAGTCGGTTGTAAGTGGGTCTTTAAGACGAAATGTGACTCTAATGGTAATATCGAACGATATAAAGCTAGACTTGTTGCAAAGGGTTATACTCAGAAAGATGGCATTGATTATAAAAAGACATTTTCACCTGTCTCGAAAAAGGATTCATTAAGGATAATTATGGCATTGGTGGCTCATTATGATTTAGAGCTACATCAAATGGATGTGAAAACAGCCTTTCTTAATGGTGACTTAGAGGAGGAAGTTTATATGGATCAACCTAAAGGTTTTTCCATGGAAAGTGAAAGAAAATTAGTGTGTAAACTCAAGAGGTCAATATATGGACTTAAGCAAGCATCTCGACAATGATATATCAAGTTCAATACCATTATTACATCTTTTGGATTTGAGGAAAACACTGTTGATCGATGTATTTACCAGAAGATTAGTGGGAGTAAGCTTGTTTTCTTAGTTCTTTATATTGACAACATCTTACTTGCTGCAAATGATTTGAGTATATTGCGTGAGATTAAAGATTTTCTCTCAAAGATTTTTGAAATGAAAGATATGGGAAATGCGTCCTATGTGATTGAAATAGAAATATTCTGTGATCGATCACAAGGATGTTGGGACTATCTCAGAAAGGATATATTGAGAAAATTCTAGAGAGATTTAATATGAGTAAATGCTCACCCAGGGTTGTTCCTGTACAGAAATGTGATAAATTTAATCTTATGCAATGTCCAAAGAATGATGTTGAACGGAAAGAGATGGAATCAATTCCATATGTCTCTGTTGTGGGCAGCTTAATGTATGCTCAAACCTGTACTCAGCCGGATATCAGTTTTGCGGTCGGGATGTTGGGCAGATATCAAAGTAATCCAGGAATGGAACATTGGAAAGCTGCAAAGAAAGTTTTAAGATACCTTCAAGGCACGAAGGATCACATGCTCATGTACAAAAGGTTCAATGAATTAGAAGTAATTGGATATACTGATCCAGATTTTGGTGAATGTCTTGATAGTAGAAAGTCAACCTTTGGCTACTTGTTTATGTTTGCTCAAGGAGCCATATCATGGAAAAGTACAAACAAACTATCGTTGCTTCATCCACTATAGAGGAAGAATTTGTGGCATGTTTTGAAGCCACAACTCATGCATTATGGCTGCAGAACTTTATTTCAGGGCTTGTGGTTGTCGACAACATTAGTAGGCTGCTAAAAATTTACTGTGATAATTCTGCAGCAGTATTCTTCTCTAAGAATGAAAGATACTCTAAAGGTGCCAAACATATAGAGTTAAAGTATTTTTCGTTAAAGAGGAGGTTCAGAAACAGAGAGTGTCAATTATGCACATCAGAACTGAACACATGATAGCAGACCCTTTGACGAAAGGGTTACAACCAAAGCTATTTAAAGAACATGTTGAAAGTATGGGCCTTGGTTGTATTAAAGATTATTGATGTGCGACACTCTGAGCTCACCTATGTGTTTCTGACATACATTATGTTTCCTTATTTTATGGTTGTATACACATTATGAATTTTGACAAGGAAGTCTTTGTAAGACATTATGTGGACCATTATGTTTCCTATATTATGAATTTTATATGATGGATTGTTGGTGTTGTAGTATATGGAAGGAAATGTACTGAATTAATAGCGCACTACCGCCATAACTCACACTTGACAATTTATCTTTTATGATGACTAACATTAGAGATGCATGTATATTAAGATTAATCGGGCCAAGTGGGAGAATGTTAGAAATATTAAGAATCAATCATAATATTAAAAGGATTTTATTATAATTATAATATTAAGATTCTTGATATTACCCATTAAACGTTATATGGCCCAATTAATTACTGATACACTTAATCTCAATCGTTGATTTGATTTGGTATATGATGGACTTACCAGATTATGAGTTATGGAATATATATATATATATTAGGGATGGTCCTCTCTCTCCTTCTACCCTAATGTCATTCTCTCCATCAAAATACATATCAAAGTAAAGAAGGCTTAGAGAGAGAAACTACCCTAACACAATTGCTCACAAGATGATGACTGTTGTTAATCCTTCATCATTATTTTCGGGTATGTCTTTATCTCTTATATGTATGTGAAAATCATGTATTACAAAGATCCCTTTATCCTTTTCTATTTTATGATTTATGAACATGATATATTACACAAACTAACATGAGAGTGGCAATGATTTAACTCTTAACACTTAATCAAACAAAAATAGAGGGAGCTTAATTGAAACCTTAATAGTGGTTTTAATTTATATCAAACAAAAAAAGGGTAAACAAAGCAAAAATTTTGTATAAAGACCCACAATATTACAATATGCTATAATAAATAAAATCATTAAGATTGATTATGAGAAGTTTGGATTATTTACATAATGATGTTATAGGTTTGAATCTCAATACATATATATAAGAGCATGATAAATGTCATTTGTGAGGCATTAGCTCTTTATTTCATTTTTGGTGACATGTACCGATAATCCATTCATTATTTATTTCTCTTTGATGTACATGCTGTTGAAACATGTCATAATGAGGAAAATAGATCTTCACATGTAGAAAAAAACAGGACATGGTCATGTGGGAATATCACAATCATAGAAAGGTAAATCAACGGTTATGATTTCGTAACTACTTATTATAATTTTTGTTTCTCTCTTCCTTTATTACCATTAATCCACCTTTGTATGATTATGATTCTCCACATGATCATGTCATGTTTTTTTTTTCATATGAGAGGATCCAGATCTCATTATCAGTAATGAGCTTTTTTTTTTTCTTGGTATCCGAGTAATGAGCCTTTAATTAGTTAATAGATTAACTAGTTATTAGTACAAATCCATTAGTTTAGAATGTTGACCCTGCAGCCATACATAAGAAAAATATATGAAAATCTTCCCGGCAATAATATTATTCCAAATGTTGGTAGTGGTTGGGACAGTGGACAACCTGATGGGGGCTGATGAAGGAACTCTATGCTTGAAATGTTTAGTTAAAACATTAAACTCAAACAACACGTAGACTATATATAGTGCCTGCCCCACCTGCCTTTTTCATATTCATTATTGTCACTTCTCTAACGAACGCGGTTTCATTCGATTTTGGAGTCAACCATTTTCGTTGATTCGGCGACTTGAACTCTTTAAGTTATCCATGTTTTGGTTTATAATCTCAACTTAAATCAAATTCGATACGGAATCACTTTGTGGCTGACAAAAGAATCACCATCCTTTAAGAAAAGAAGATTGCGTAAATCATTTTCTTGGTTAATATATGCTCAACATAGAATAAATATTTTTGATGTTATGAGCAGTGGTATTAAAATCGGCCCAATCCTCGGACGAGTTGAATTGGAAATGGGACAACTAATCGATCCAGTTTTCTTGTTGAGCTGTTTTCTTAAAATTATGACAAAATAATCCACCATTGCACTTTTAGAATTCAAACTCGGTACCTAAGGGAAAGGAAGTGAAATGTTAACCACCGAAGGTGATTACTTTGTTTGTCATATTATCTCTATTTATATATTTATTATATCTTTTTACATAAATTCAATTTAGGTCCACGAACTAGATACCCTGTCCAAGTCGAGGACTGGTTCGGTTTTAATAAAATTGATTAGAAGAGTACTAAACATTGGGTATATTTTTCATTAAATATTGAAAAGATAATATTTTAAAAATATTTTACCTTTATGAATATTTTCACCTATATTGTTTTTTTGGGGGGGTAAGGGAGCATGTAAACACTTAAATTATGCTTCTCTGTTCGATCTATTCGGGACAGAAAAGGGGAAAAACAAAGTTTATGAGAATTTCACGTTAAATATATATAAGCTATGGGAAGTGGGCATGGGACCTAGCTGATAGCTATTTTGAATTTGAGTGATTATGAAATCGCATAAGAATCTGAACGATGGAAAATGAATCTGCTCATATTTGGATTGAGTCTTCGAGATGACATGCTAACAACATTAGTGCTTCTGGCAAAATTCATGGTTGGCACATCTTCACAGCAAGTCTTTGTATCATTCAATTTAACATGGAAATTTAGAACATCAACCAAATATTACATAGGAAACTGTTGGAAGTAATTTTTCAAAAGAAAGAGTTATCGTTCTCAGGAAACGGGTTGAATTAATTTTCTTTTTATTTTTCTAGTTTAGAATTTCATGAATTGAAGCTTTATTTGGTTTTAGAACAACAAAATTTTGTAATCTGTAACAGTTATCAAAATGTAATCTAGAAGTAAGAAAATGATTTATGAATATTAAAAGACTTCTGGGTATATCAAAAAATCATGGACGACACCAAAACCTTTTTGCATTTCTGCAAATTTCGTACATTGCTGCAGCAAGTTTATCTCAATTTCTGAAGTACTACGGCAAGTTTAGTTGAAACTTTCCAGAATCAACATTAAAGTTCAAGAAGATCTTTTCCCAAAGTTTCTTGAAACTTTATAGAAGATTTATCAGAAATCACCCTTGATTATCCCTAATCAAGAGGTTCATTTAATACTAAACAAAAATGCATTTTCCAATTTATTTTTGTTGAATTTCCCAAGTTTCATTCCCATGAATTACTCGAGTTTTAAAAGTGAAAGAATTAAACGAATGAGATAAAGAAATTGTAACTAAGAACATCAAAAATTATTCATCCAATCATTTTGACAACCCAGAAAAGAAAAGAAATTAGAAACCCATATTCAGAAATATTGCAAATCTAAAAAGTAAAGAAACATGCATTACCAATATTCAGTAAAGAAAACTCAAAGTAAAAGTTTACAAACCGGTTCTTCAATAATCAAAGTTCCTAAACTAGAGCTATGAAGAAAACTTGCAGAAGTATGAAAACAATAGCTCGCATGCAGATCCGTGATTCCTTTCCTTGAAGGTGCGTTGTCAATGCACTTCGAGTGCAAGAATTGAAGAACAAGCATTCAGCTTTCAAGGAATTTCTCAACACTCAGATTCAAAGAAAAAGATTACAAAAGATTCAAGACGTAAAACTGAAAACTAAAAAAAACGAAAGTTCTCTCCTCGTGGCCCTAATGACTCAGACTCCTATTTAGCTAGAAACTAAAGAGCTCCAAGAAATTGCATTGTTGTCCATCCATATTTTTGTCCATCCAATGGTTCAGATTTGATCTCACTTTCAAAGAGTTGATCATATGGCTCTCTAACTGCAGTAAAAATAGTAAAAGAGAATAGTAAATCATCAAATTATCTCTTTCTCTCTCTTTTACCTTATTGGGCTGATTGGTACTCATTTGGCCCATTACCATGCACTTATATCCAGCCTTTGACTCAAATATTGTAAAAACAAAGCCATTAAAATAATCATAATTTATAGCTAACAGAAACTCAATTAGCATGAATATGTACATTATCACCAGCCATTGTGTGCAATTCAATCTTTAAAAATTGAAAATCCTAATCTCTTGAATGAAAAAACCCACAATTTGGGAACCCCCGGTAGTGTTTGATGCTGACTGATTTCGGGTTGGCAGTGGTTCACTGTTTGGGGTGGTGCAGATGATGGGTTAGGGGAGAGAGTGTTGAGGAGGGTGATGGCTAAGGCTGTTAAGTCTTTGATGGGAAAAAGATTGAGGCACAGTGGTGGTATGGTGGTGCTCGGTTGGAAGGGGAATGAGTTTGGTGGTGGGTTGGTTCAGTGGTGGTGGCTCACAGTGATTGGAAATAATGGGGCTGTTGGTTTGTTCTAAGAGGACTGGTTGTGATGTGGTGGAGGTGAATGGTGGAAGAGAAGGGAAGGTGGAAGATTGAGAGGGAAAGAGAGGGAGAGGGGGTCGACGGCAGGGGAGGGAGAAAATAGTGAGTGAGTGAGATGGGAGGAAATTAGGGTTCTTAATTTTTAAATTCTGATTTTAAACTAGCGCTAACAACGTGGAGTTCACGCTGTCAGCGCGGAGCGACTGGAACTTATGGGTTCAGTGGCGTTGACAGCGTGGATCTCACACTGTTGACGCGAGTCTTTCGTGGAATTATGGCGCTGTGAGCGCCAAACTGGCACTGAATTTTTGAATTATGGCGCTGAGAGTGCCAGGTTCGCGTTTTGAGCACGGTAAGCTTGATTTTGAGATTTTTGACGCTGCCAGCGCCAACTCCACGTTGTGAGCGTGGAGCTTCTGTCTCTTTGCATATTGTGGCGCTACTAGCGCTATCAGCGCCAATTCCCATATTTCAATTTTTTCAATTGTCTTCACCTCACCAATTAATTACTTGTAAATTAACCTAATAAAATTAAACAAAGAAGATTAAAATTTAATACTGGGTTTCCTCCCAGTTAGCGCTTGTTTAACGTCACGAGCCTAACGCAAACAGTTTAAGGTTCCGGTGAAGTTAAAGGGACATAAACCTTGTCCTTATTTACCTGTCCTCCATAGTACAATTTTAGCCTACAACCATTAACTTTGAAAGGATTATCAGTGTCTATAGGAGAAATTTTTACTGTGCCATAAAGAAATACTTGTTTTATGACAAATGGTCCCGACCAGCAAGACTTTAGCTTACTTGGAAACAATCTCAGTCGAGAATTGTACAATAATACCTGTTGTCCGGGCTCAAACTCCTTTGGAACTATCTTCTTATCATGCCATCTCTTTGTCTTCTCCTTGTAAATTTTAGCATTCTCATACGCAGACAACCTAAACTCATTAAGCTTATTAAATTGTAAAAGTCTTTTCTCATTAGCAGTTTTCACATCAAAATTAAGGAATTTAGTTGCTCACATAGCCTTATGTTCTAATTCTACAAGAAGGTGACAAGACTTACCGTACACCAGTTAAAATAGTGACATACCTATTGGGTCTTGTAGGCTGTCCGGTATGCCCAAAGCGCATCATCAAGCTTCTTTGACCAGTCCTTCCATAAATTTCACACAGTTTTCTCTAAGATTTGCTTCAGCTCCCTATTTGAAATCTCAACTTGTCCACTTGTCTGTGGATAATAAGGTGTCGCCACCTTATGATTAACTCCATACTTAGCAAGTAGACTCTGAAACTGCTAGTTGCAGAAGTGGGATCCTCCATAGTTTATGATAGCTCTTGGAACTCCAAATCTTGTGAATATGTTCTTTCGCAGGAAAGAGACAACTACTTTAGCATCGTTCGTCGGAAGAGCCACAACTTCCACCCACCTTGACACGTAGTCTACAACCACCAAGATGTACTGGTTAAAGTAGGAGCTGGGAAATGGTCCCAAAAAATCTATGCCCCACACATCAAATATTTCTACTTCTAGAATGCTATTCAAGGGCATATCATTCCTCCTTGAGATGTTCCCAGTCCTCTGGCATCTATTACATCTCTCTACGAAAATTCGAGCATCCTTAAATATAGTGGGCCAATATAATCCACTCTGTAAGACCTTCTGAGCAATACGATTCCCAGCGAAGTGTCCTCTGTAATCTAAACCATGACAATGCCATAATATGTTTTTCACCTCTTCTTCAGGTACACATCTTCGCATCATTCCATCAGTGCAAACAAAGTAAAGAAAAAGGGCCATCCCACAAATATCTCCTTGCATCATAAAGAAACTTCTTTGTTTGCTGCCAAGTAAGTCCTTGGGGAATTGATCTTACAGCTCTATAATTAGCAAAATCCGCAAACCATGGTAGGCAGATAAATCCCATTACTTGTTCATCAGGAAATGCATCCCGGATCTCTATTTCAGGTCCATCTTGTAGCTCCTTGACTTGAATTCGGGATAAGTGGTCGGCTACTATATTCTCCACGCCTTTCTTGTCCCGAATCTCTAACTCAAATTCCTAAAATAACAACATCCAACATAGCAAACGTGGCTTGGCATCCTTCTTATTCAAAAGATGCTTCAAGGCAGCATGGTCAGTAAAAACAATAACTTTGGACCCAATCAGATAAGATCGAAACTTGTCTAATGCATAAACTACAGCTAGCATCTATTTTTTAGTAGTGGCATAATTAACTTGTGCCTCATTTAAAACTTTACTAGCATAGTATATGACATGTAACAACTTATCCTTACGCTGCCCGAGAACTGCTCCAACAGCATATGCGCTTGCGTCGCACATAAGCTCGAACGGAAGGTTCCAATCAGGTGCCGTTAAGACAGGTGCGATAGTCAGTTGCTCCTTCAAAAGATTAAAAGCAGTTAGGTAGGCATCATTAAATATGAATTCAGCATCTTTGACCAAAAGTTGACTAAATGGTTTGGCAATTTTGGAGAAATCTTTGATGAACCTCCTGTCAAAACCTGCATGTCCAAGAAAACTACGAACACTGTTAACATTAGTGGGAGAGGGAAGTTTTTCAATAATCAATAACTTATCCTTATCCACTTCAATTTCTTTTCCAGAAATACGTTGTCCTAGAACTATGCCATCCCTTACCATAAAATGGCATTTCTCCCAATTTAAAACTAAATTAGTTTCTTGACAACACTACAAACACAAGAGAGGTTAGCCAAACATGAATCAAAAGAATCACCAAAGACAGAAAAATCATCCATGAATACCTCAATGAATTTTTCTATCATATCGGAGAATATGGAGAGCATGCACCTTTGAAATGTGGCTGGAGCATTGCATAATCCGAACGGCATTCTCCTATACACGAATATACCAAATGGGCATGTGAATGCAATTTTCTCTTGATCTTCTGGTGCAACTGTAATCTGATTGTATCCCGAGTAACCATCCAAGAAACAATAATATGAATACCCAGCTAATCTTTCAAGCATCTGATCCATGAACAGAAGAAGGAAGTGATCCTTCCTTGTAGCTGCATTGAGCCTTCGGTAATCGATGCACATTCTTCATCCTGTTATTGTACTTGTTGGGATTAACTCATTGTTTTCATTTTGCACTACAGTTACTCCACCTTTCTTTGACACTATTTGCACTAGACTCACCCATGCACTATCTAAAATAGGATAAATCATACCACCATCTAGAAGTTTGACTACTTCCTTTCTAACCACTTCTTTCATGGTTGGGTTCAATCTCCTTTGTGGTTGACGAACTGGCTTTACATCATCAGTCATCAGAATCTTGTGAGTGCAAAAAGAAGGTCTGACTCCTCTCAAGTTAGAGAATGACTAGCCAATTACAGACTTATGTTTCTTTAACATATTCACAGGCTTTGTTTCTTCTTCAAGAGAAATTTTTATTGATAATCACTGGATATGTATCATTATCTCCCAAGAACACATACTTCAAGTTTGCATGAAGTTCTTTCAACTCCAACTTGGGACTAGCCACAGAGTTATCTTCCGGTTTCCTAATCAGCTCAACTGACTATTCTTCTTGTGCACTTGAAACATCAATTGAGTCTATGGCTTTCACTACCTTAGTAAGCAAATCATCATTCAATATTTCAAATGACTGTAGGATTTTGCAAACTGATCGTCAATGGTAGAAGGATTTGCTTCCTCAAAAATATTTTCCAACACTGCTTCCTCTATTACATCAATTTGGAAGCAATGCCCTCTATCTTTAGGATGTTTCATGGATTCAAACACATTAACTTTGAATTCACCATCATTGATGTCCTAGCAGTTGCTAAGAACGGTCTCCCCAAGATGAGAGGCATATTATCATCTTCTTCCATACTTAGTACAACAAAATCAACTGGAAAAATATAATCATTTACCTTTACGAGGACATCTTCCAACACTCCTTCTGGCATCTTGATGGGTCGATAAGCAAATTGGAGAGACATCAAGGTATATCTCATCTCCGTAATCCCCAAAGATTGTGCAAAAGAGAGGGGAATCAAGTTGACATTGGCTCCCAAATCACATAGATCTCTCCCTATTTTAACATTCCCGATCGTACAAGAGATACTGAACCTCCCCGACAATGGCGCCAAAAACTTGTTGCGAACACGGCAAGTATACCGGTCGTACAAGTAATAAAGTGATTAAGTAAGAGTATCGTTCCTACGAGGACTAAATTCAAGCAATAGTTTTGCCGTTTTTATCTAAGTTAGACAATTCAAAAGTAATTTCGCAAGTAACCAATATTTAATTAAAAATCAAATAAAGATGATAGTAAAAAAAATTAATTAAAAAGGTAATTTGGAATAAAAATTGAGTTTAAAATCAAGAATAAAAATTGTTGCCAGGATACACTTCACCTCCGATATTCTCTTATATTCCTATATTGTATTTTATAATTAACTAATTGGTTTGCTCAAACAATTCATTATTTCCCTATACATTAGTTGAACCCTAATGTCTTAGTGATTCCAACCCTTTAACCCAATAAGAATCCTAATGTCCTAGTAATTCCTCTTAAATTAAGCATTAAGCAAATTAATTATAAGTCTGCAATCTATGTAAGCCTATGTCTAGGTCATGCACAAATTGTTATTCTACCCTTGTCCAGATTAAAACCCCAATATGTCTATTATGAGTCATAACCCTCAAAGCCTTATAATTAGAATGGCCAGTTCTAATCAGGATATGGAAAAATTAACACAGGCAAAATAAAACTAACTAACTAATTAACTTATAAAAACAATACAGGAAATATAAAGAATTCACATTGAGTCAATAATCCCAACTACAAAATCAAATTAGCCAGACATATTCATGTATGACTTAAACAAATTCAAATAAATATTGTTCATAAACGAAAAAGAAAAGAAGAAGAAGAAGGAAGCTCAATGGTCTTCAGTCTTCAACTCCGGTGGAATCTTGATCTGCAGCGCGAGTCTCCAAGAATTCTCTCAATTCTCTGATCCTCACAAGTCGCTCCAGCCAAAGATGTTTTTCTCTGAGAGTCTGAGTCTCTATTTATAGACTTTGTGCCTTGCTTAGAAATCTTGATTATATCTGCATCGTGTATCTTGGGTCCAATCTTCTCGTATTCAGTCTGAGATACGTTACTGATTTTTCTCGTACCTCCCACGCTACTAGCGTGAATCAGTGTGGGAGTTTTGTTCAAGTTACTGGAAGTTCACGCTACTAGCGTGGTTCCCACGCTGTCAGCGTGGTTGGCTTGAATGTCTGGGGCTGCTAGCACGAATTCTACGCTAACAGCGTGGAGGTTCTGGATGAAAAAGTTCTTCTGGCGCTGTCAGCGTGACACCTACGCCCATAGCGCGGGGCTCCAGGTTTATGCTTCCAATTTGGGCTTCTTTTTGTCCTATTTTCCCACAAAATCATAAGGAAATCAGCTACACGATCTCTTATTGAGATTTATCAATTAAATAACAATTCTAGCCCTTTTATCCAAGATTGATCAAGATTTATTTCTCTTTATTGCTTAAAATCATATATATGCTGGAGGCATATCATACATAATCAACTAGACTTAGCCAAAGTCTAGCCTACGCCAAGTGTGGCCTCAAAATGCAAAAATGCTCTCCAACTCCATAAGCTCAACCAATGGGCCTCTTGCCCATAGCTCATGTCCCGCTACAACCACTTGAAATAATGCCCCATAACTCAGGGTGAGATATACAAATATATCTCAGTAACCCAGAGGTTCTAGAGGATCACTCTGCCCAATGGCTCACTCAGATGTAAATGTACAACAATGAATGATAACAAAAGGGATAAACCAAGGAATTTAGAGAAGCAGGGATGTAAAAGGAGAAATATACCATGATGCTGGAATGGTCATAGCCAAAACCACGCAACATCTGGCCTATTGGCCTCCGCATATAGCCTATGGGCTCTCATCCAAGAATGTGTTCCCAGAACATCATTCATGGCACCCTCCATCTGATACACTCGAGACATTCCTAGAGTGCTCCTCAACGGATAACATCTTTACGGCCCTAGGCCAACTGGAACTCCCTTACGGAGACTTATCCAGTGGAAGTCTGTAACATCCTAAGTACCAAATATATATATATATATATATATATATATATATATATATATATATATATATATATATATATACATATGCATAAGCATGTTATAATCATATCATTGAGATACAACTTCCAACCACTACCCCAATGGGTATGTGGAGCACACACGAGGATTAACCCTAGTACCAAGATATTACCTTCTTGAATCTCCCAAGCTTGGTAGCTTCAATGCAAGTTATACCGTAACTTTGTCCAACCAGAAATGCCTACACAATAGGTCATTTCTATATACATTAGCATCATAAAGACCACTTAATTGGTTATAAACTCAATCATGTAATGTTACACGATTACTTACCCAAATCCTTTTGGTCAAGGACCAAAGGCATTCCACCGAGCTCAATTTTCAAGGATCACGTCCGTAGGAGGCAACCTACAACGATCACACATAGGATCATTAATTCAATTGTGCATCAAGTTGAAATACAACGCAAGGAACTCCCCCCACACAAAAGCATCATTTCGGCCATAAGGCCATTTTACGCATATTATGTTGTTAATTTTATTTCAACGTTACTATGGCTTCCTAAGCCCATACAACACCATTTCAAGTCCACAACCTCCTTAAACCACAACTCAACATCATTTTTCCTAAATTTCCTCTTTTAGGCCAAAATCAACACCTAGGCACATCCAATGATTTTTTTTCCAACTCACACGCATCACACAATCACTCAACTTATTTAAACTTGGTTCAAACCATCATGACATCAATTATAACAACTTTGCATCATCCTTCCTTATTTTCCATTATATGGCCAAATTGTACATGCCCCCTCACCGAAGGATTTTCCATTCAATTCCACACATTCAACACACCATACAACATACAATTAACTACTACAACTACTCCACAACTCAATTTTCCAATTACACAACAATCCATTTTCACAAATTTACAAGTTCATCATCCAAATTTTCCTAAGTTACAAGAATTTCCCTCAATAAATTTTATGGGCTCAATCATTATAAAACATCATTCTAAGACACATTTACCTAATACACAATTTCAATTTGAGATCCCCAACTACATCAATCCAAGAACACATACCTTAGGTTTTCAAATTTCAATCTCAACATTCAACCAACAACAAGTGGTAAAACTTACCAAGAATCAAGGCCTAAGACTCTTCAAAGTAATACCCAAGCATTAGCTCAAGGAAACAACTCCAAGAACCCCCAAACACCTTAAAATTTTGTAGCCATGGGTAGGGTTTTTCTCTAAATTTAGAGGGTTTCAAGAGCTAACAATGGGTTGGTTGGATTTGGAAAGTTGTTTACTTAAATTTTCATGACAAACTTTGTTGATTTTGGTGGAAGATTGACGAAGAATCAAAGGCACAAAGTTTGCCCTCTTCCATGGAGGATTTTCTGCCAAGAAGAGAGAGAATGAAGGAGGAAGAGATTAAATAGTAATTAATTGCTTATGTGTCTTAAGCCACTTAAGTGGGTGGGTCCCACTTGTCACCTCGCTCAATAAATTATTTCGAATCTCCCATTTAAACTACCAATCTCAAAATAATTCCTAGACTATTTCTAAATTCCAAATTTTAATATTCACCAATGTCCTTTAATTGCCCTTGAGTAGTTGAATCCGAAGTTTTCCGGTTATTCGGTGAAATCACAGTTTTAAGCTGTTATGTGCATTGTGGGCACGTTTTCCCAAAAACACTAATTTTAATCAAATTTCATCAATAATCATAAATCCTGATCCTACATACCTTTTCCAACTTATTTCCAAGCCTATAGCTCAAATTTCATTTGTCACACTTTTCGGTGCAACTGTACCGCTATATTTTTTCTAGTAAAAACTATTCATCAAATTTTCAGAAACTTGCCTAACCACTCAATTTTTTGTTCTGAATCCATTTCCAGGGTTAGTGTTCCCATTTGAGACCTTATACTAATATTTCATTATCTAGGGTTACGTGGTTGGCAATTTACTGTTTTACCCTTTTTACGTATTTTGACTCAAAACCTGGTATTTTCACTAATTCTGCCCTTTAATCAATATTTTAACTATAATTATAGGTTTTAGAATTACGAGGTGTTATAGATTGAAAATCCTAATTATATAACATCAAAGTAGCGCCTCCTCTCCTTCTACGATAGAAAAGTAGCGTCTCTCTTAACTATAAATCCTAGTCTTGGTCACCCCTCTCTCTTCATCTCTTCCTCCATCGTTGCTCCTCTCACCTAACCTTAATACAACATTACAGTCTTGAGAAAATAAACTAAACACATGAAAGCGTCCACATTGCCACAGCCTAGCAAGCTTCCAAGGAAAGGAGGACTCAAGGAAAAAGTGTTTCTCAGAAGCAACCAAGAGGTTGCCGTGAGGATTACCGTTAGAGGGAGTCATCTTCTTTGATTCCTTCAAGTCAAAAAGGTATGAACTTTAAACCCTACATGTTTTAACGGGCAGATCCTAATACATGAGGTGCATAGATTGTCTATGCTTTGGCATCAAAGACAAAAAAATTTCACCCTCATGTAGGCGCATGTTGGGTGGTTTGCTGATGGTGGAAAAATATAAGTTCTGCTAGGGGACGTTCCTCTGTTCTTAAAGAACACAGATTTGTTCCCTTAGTTCCAACCCAAGTGCGCAAGTGCACGCATCAAGTAATAAAGGGAGTATTAAGGCCCAGATTATCGTTCCCACGAGGATATAATCCTAATTATTGTCTTAAGTACCTGTTTTATAAAGAATGAAAATGAGAAGAAAAGTTAGTAAATGAACTGTCTGGTCAAACATTCCTTACTGTCTTGACAACATTCCTCAGGAACAATAGGTTCAATCTGATGGCAAAACAATTACTCGCTGCGTTATGTGTGTGATCCTTCCTGTTTAAAAGAAGGTGAGATAGTAATCATTGGAGTTTGATAGATACAATATTAAATAAAGTAAAAACTACTAAAACATAAATAACTATAATCAAGAGACAATAGGATGGTGGTTTTAAAACAGTTTAACAGAAGGAACAGATTCACTGCTCCACTCTTAAATAGCTGTTTTCTCTGCTCAAGACCCAGCACTTTTTGGCTTTCTCCCAGTTTCTTATCTGCTAACTCTGATTCCTCAGCTCATGGACTAGATGGCTCACAAGTTTCCATATTCCTATGGCTCCGTTGACTCCAACAGGTACTTAGTACAGAACCTTAAAATGAACGAGTTGGCCCCTTATTCCTATAGTGACTAGTAGTGTTTTTGCCATGACACTACCTTCCCCCAATGGCTAAGCTGTCTGAAATTCCTTCCTTAAGGAAGTTCCTTCTCAGTATGTGTTCAATTTCCATTGATACACAATGAATATAGCTTACTTAGCCAAAGAAATCCAAAAAGCTTCAGTCAAGAGTTTCGAAAACAGTTCTTTAAGAGTTTTACAGTTTATCCGTTCCGCAGATAGTTTAGCTCATGGCTGATAGTTTAAACAAAATCATTCCAAACTGAAATCCCATAGACCCGAGATTCAGTTAAGAGATAACGAATGAAACGAAGAGAAAAACACTTAATTTAATTCAAAAGACAGTTTACAAAAGAAACAGAAAATGGAGAAAGATGGTCTGATGCTCGTGAGGAGTCTTAAGGGTTGATACAGAGAAGAGAAGATAGGTTGTCGATTGACTACAGTTACAACTTAAAATAAAACTAAGCTACTAAATACTACTACTAGGTGATCTCGTTCTTTTGGACTTCAAACCCTCCAGGATTTGATGATGTTTTTGTGTGTGGGTCATCTTATTTATAGATGGAAGAGGAGTGGCAATCTTGTAAATCCTTGTGAGCTGGTTGCTTGAATGAGGGGACGGGACAGTGGCAGCAGAGTATGGAAATTGCGCAGATTGCTGGATGGAACAAGATTTGGTGATGATTAGCCGTTGTTTGCAGTCCTTCCCATGCCTTGCTTTCTTTTTCAGCCAATGAGAACTCTTCATTCTCTGCTCTTCACGTTTCCTGCTGCTCAGTTGGTGCACCGCCTCTGCTTTTAGAAGACTTTAAATCCACGTTACGTGCAAAGTGTACATAGGTATTAAATGAGTGGAGCAGGTGCATTAAATGCGTCTCAGTTCGTTCCCCTTTTAATATATTTTAAAGGAATACGTTACCATATGTTCCCCCACTGTGTTTTTGTCACAAATGTGTAAAACAAGTGATTTTCATGCTGAAGTTGTGCATCAAATGAGGGAACGTGCGGTATTTTTCCATCAAAATGGGCCTAGATGGGAACGAATTTACGTCCCATCAAACACCCCAAAACTAAACTGTTGGTTGTCCTCAAACAACTCAGAAATATTGTATTGGGTTGCCCAACTTCAAAGAATAGCTCAACAGAAAGGAACTTGAGCCAGTGAGTAATTGATGGGACGTAAATTCGTTCCCATCTAAGCCCATTTTGATGGCAAAATACCACACGTTCCCTGAGCTGATGAGCAACTTCAGCATGAAAATAACTTGTTTTACACATTTGTGACAAAAACACAGTGGGGGAACGTCTGGTAAAGTATTCCTTTAAAATATATTAAAAGGGGAACGGACTGAGACGCATTTAATGCACCTGCTCCATTCATTTAATGCCTCTGTACACTTTGCAGGTGACGTAGGGTTAAAGACTTCTAAAAAGCAAGGCGGTGCACCAACTGAGCAGCTGAAAACGTGAAGAGCAGAGAATCAAGAGTTCTCATTGGCTAAAAACGAAAGCAAGGCATGGGCAAGTCTGCATACTACGGCTAATCATCACCAAACCTTGTTCCATCCAGCAATTTGTGCAGCTTCCATACTCTGCTGCCACCATCCTGTCCCCTCATTCAAGCAACTTGCTCCAAAGGATTTACAAGCTTGCCACTCTCCTTCCATCTATAAATAGGACCACCCTCATACAAAAACATCATCGAATCCTAGAGGGTTTGCAGTCCGAAAGGAAGAGATCACTTAGTAGTAGTTAGTAACTTTAGTTTAATTTTCAGTCGTAATTATAGTTAAGCGACAACCCCTCTTCCCTTCTCTATAAACAACCATCAAGACTCCTCACGAGCAATTACCCATCTTTCTCCATTTTATGTTTCTTTTTGTAAACTGTCTTTTAAATTAATATAAGTGTTTTTCTCTTCGTTCCAATCGTTATCTCTTGACTGAATCTCGGGTCTATGTGATCTCGGTTGAGAATAATTATGTTTAAACTATTAGCCATGAGCTGAACTATTTGTGGAACGGGTAAACTGTGAAACTCTTAAAGAACTGTTTTCAAAACTCTTGACCGGAGCTTTTTGTATTTCTTGGGCTGAGTAAGCTATATTCATTGTGCGCCAATGTAAATTGGGTACATACTGAGAAAGGAACTTCTATAAGGAAGGGATTTCAGACAGCTTAGCCATTGGGGGAAGGTAGATGTCATGGAAAAAACGCTACAGGTCACCTTAGGAATAAGGGGCCAACTCCTCCATTTTAAGGTTCTGAACTAAGTACCTTTTGGAGTCAAGGGAGCCATAGGAATATAGAAACTTGTGAGCCATCTAGACCATGAGCTGAGAAATCAGAGTTGGCAGGAAAAGAAACTGGGACGAAGCCAAAAGGTGCCAAGTCTTGAGCTGAGAAAACAACCCCTTTAAGAGTGAAGCAGTGAATCTGTTCCTTCTGTTAAACTGTTTTAACCAACACCTTGTTGTCTCTTGATTATAGTTATTTATGTTTTAGTAATTTTATTTTATTTTATTTAGTACTTATAAAAACTCAAATGATTGTTATCTCACCTTCTTCTAAACAGGAAGGATCACATACATAACGCAGCGAGCAACTGTTTGCCATCAGGTTGAACCTACTGTTCCTGAGGAACGTTGTCAAGACAGTAGGGAACGTTTGACCAGACTGTTCATTTACTAAGTTTTCTTCTCATTTTTACTCTTTATAAACAGTGATAAAACAATAATTAGCACTCTATCCTCGTGGGAACGATAATTTGGGCATTAATACTCCCTTTATTACTTGATGCGTGCACTTGCGCACTTGGGTTGGAACTGAGGGACGAATCTGTGTTCTGCAAGAACAGAAGAACGTCCCCTATCAGAACTTATATTTTTCCACCATCAACAAACCACCCAACAAGTTTTTGGCGCTGTTACCAGGGATAGAAACACTAATTGTTGTTCTTATCATTGTTTTCTAACACATATACTGTATATCTGACTTTACTTTTATATTTTATTCTTTATCACTGAATCTGCTGTGCATATATATGCCCTGTGCTATTGGTTTATGAGTGAAGAGTTTGAAACAAACTCTAGCCACTCCATTGAAGTACCTGAGTTTCTCTTTGATCCTGAGCCAGAACGCACACTCCATAGGAGAAGAAGGAACCTCAGGGAAAGATTTCTTGAAAACATGGCTGATCACAATAATAACAATGAAGAGGTTCCCCCTGAACATAACTTCAGAACTTTGGCTGCTTCTTTCAGGAACAGACTAGATAGGGGAGAAATCCTTCCCCCTATAGCACCAAATTTTGAATTAAAACCTATCATGTTCCACATGATTAGGGAAGCAGGGGTCTTCAATGGACTACCTGCAGAAGATCCTTACATACACCTCACAACATTCCAAGATATTTGTGATAATTTTAAAGCCGAGGGTGTAACAGAAGAGAGCATGAGAATGAGGTTGTTCCTTCACTCCTTAGGTTTAAAAGCAAAAACATGGATGAAAACTCTCACCCCTGGGTCAATCCACACATGGGAAGAACTCTCTAACAAGTTCATAGAGAGGTTTTTCCCAATGTCTCGACAAGCTGGTGTTAGACCAGAAATCTCTAACTTCAGAATGTTTTATGGAGAAATTCTCTATGAAGCATGGGAGAGATACAAGGACATCATAAGAAAATGTCCAAACCATGGGGTAGAAAGTTGGGGAGTATTACAATCTTTCTATAAAGGACTTGATCATACTTCACAGTTTCACTTAGATTTTGCTGCAGGAGGATATTTTTTTACAGGAACACTTGAATCAAGATATGAAATCATAGAAGGGACTGCTGAAAGATGTCTCCAATGGCCAATAGATAGAGTGAGCCCAGTAAGGAAGCCAGGCATGCTAGAACTAGATAAACAAACAGCCATGGAAGCCCAGCTGGCATCACTCATGAATGAAGTGAAGAACCTGAAAGCTGACCAAGCAGCACCAAGGATGGATGTCTTACAACTCACAGCAGCTGAACCAGAACCATGCTCAGCCTGTGGTGACCTTCATGACTAAACAGACTGCCCATCCACTGCATTGGTGTGTTATGCAGAAAATTTTGGCAATAGAAACTTCACCAGAGACAATCAACAAGCAGGACGAAATACATATTCAAGCCCTGGAGGAACTATCATTAAGGATCAGAACCACAACACCCAATAGAGGCCACCCATTAACCAGAGACCATTCAACAATAATCAGCAGCAGTATCAGTAAGGTAGCAGTAGTGGAATGTTTGAACAACGGAGAAACAACTACGTTCTGTTCCACAAAAATGACCAACGCATCAACACCCTGGAAAATTATGTCAAGGAATATGTCACCAGGAATGATGCAGTGGTCAGGAACATTGAGTCCCATCTAGGGCAGATTGCTGCCAACCTTCAAACTAGAACACCAGGATCACTACCAGGGGACACTGAGGTCCCCTCAACCAATTCTGAAACCCCTTGAGAGGTAAGTACCATGTCTAGCTAAAGACATTAAACTAAGCACTGACTGGGAGGCAACCCAGTAGATACATTTGCTCTCTGACAAAGAGCAAAGTTTTGGGGTGGTTATCCATAACCACATAGCTCCCAAAAAGGAGGGAACGTCTGATGTTCCTCTCCAAAAAGTTCAAATAAAGTACATTCCGTTCCAGGAACGTAGTTTTGGGGTGGTCCCTGACCACACAATCCCAAAATAAAAAAAAATATATATATATAGATATAATTATATGTTTTGATATATGTTCATTTAGATTTATTAAATAATAGGTGATAGGTTAGTACGTCCCCTTTTCCTTACTCAGTACTCACTATTGCATGTTTTCTTATTATTTATTTCAGTTATTTATTTATTTATTAGTTAGGAAAAGACAAAGGGAACGTTCCCTGAGTTAGGAGATAAGAGTGACTGGGACACTTGTCCCTGCTGAGTCACTTAAAAAGATACCCAACCATATCCAATTTGCATTCATTGCAATTCTTGGAAACGCGTGCAGAAAAAGCAACCGTCTCCTCAGTCATTAAGACAACTGCACCCTTTCCTTTTCCCTCTCTCCCACATCTTAACCTAAACCATTCCATCTTCTCATACTCATCCCATCAGTAACTGGTCACCTACTGCTGACCACTCGTTTTGTAATGTCCCCATTCCACTACATCTTCAATCTCCTCTCCTTAACCTCCATGTCCCAGAAACCTTTCATTTTCGCACCCACAGTCTATTTAAACTGGGTCTCTGATTTCTTCAAGTTCTACTACTTCCATTCAACTCAGAACCCTTTTATCCCTCCTGCATTTGTGCCCTAACTCCCTTTCTGAACAAAATGACTAAGCTTTCGTTTAAAGTGACCCCTGTAGCCAACCGCGGCGAAGAACCAGAGCTCGCTGAACCCACCATCATTCTGTACCCAGAAAGGAACATTTCTCTGCATCAAGACAAGGTGGTTCTGCTCCCATTTGTGAAGAAATCACTGGACAAACTTCGGTGGTCTCTTTTCGCCACTGATGACCGTGAGTTGAACTTGAACTGGGTGGGAGAATTCCTATACCAGACGAGGAGGCTGCCCGAAGAGGAGGCACCTGATGTGGTCACAGTGAGGGGGAAAACAAGTATCATTTCCCCCGCTGATGTCCAGGAAGTACTCCACCTTCCATCCGTCACCAACTGTCCATACCAGGAGAATTTGGATAGTAGGGAGGTGTACAAATTTTAGAAGGATCTGAAGCAGACAGTAGCCCTGGACAATCCCAACTACTACAAAGGGTCCCTCTGCAAGGGGAGCATGAAGGACATAGCCAGGTTCTGGGCACTGTTTTCCAACTCCAACATCACCCCCACCTCTCATGAAGCCTCTGCTAGCTGGGGACTTCAAGTTCAAATTTACTGCATCATCAAGCACATCCGTTTTGATGCAGTAACCCTCATCTACAACAGCTTGCAGAGGGACATAAGGAAGACTAAGGTCTTCCTCCCCTGCCTCATCACCAAACTCTGCAGGAGAGCTGGTGTAGAGGAACACCCAAATGACACCAGGAAGGTGGCATCTGTCATTGATGCTAAGACCTGGAACGGTCTTAAAAGCACATACATTGACACCACCCAACCTATTCCTGCCAATCTCAGACGTTCCCCCACCAGAGATATTGAGGAGGAAACATCTGTGGCCTCACTAAAGGAGACCACCAAGACCACCCCTTCAAAATCCTCTTCCTCTGGTCACCATCTGGCCAGAAGAACCATCCCTCCTCCTACCAAGGTGAAGAAGGATTCCCCTGTTGCTACTGATGGCAAACAGGGCAAGAAGAAATCTCCTGCGAAGGCTCCCCCACGAAAAGGGGAACGATCAAGTCAAAGGCTGAAGAGAGCCTTCAGCACCAGCAAAAAGGCAAAGGAAGAAGGGATGGCAGTTCCTCCACTGATGGGGGAACATATTAAAGCAATACCCTCATCATCCAGACCACCAGAGGATGAGCCCATGCACGCACCTGAAGCACCTTTGACTGCTGGCAGCAGCCAACAGCAAAACCAGCAGCCGTCCTCCTCCCCTGCTACAGCAATCCTTCTCCCAGCTATAAAGAAATCACAAATTGGGATTGCTGAGATTTTTGAGACGATGGGGAAGAAAATAGAAAAGCTATTGCCAGCAAGGCAATCCGTTCCCCAGATTAACATTACAAGCACCAATGAAGAGCTGAAAGCTCTAAAGGACGGATTGAACCAATTCTCTTCATCCTTCAACCAATTCCAGGAACAACAGAAGGTAGAAAAAGAACAACAACTCAGCATCATCAAGACCAACATCCAAGAAGCCAACACTGCCTCTTATGCATCCGCACTCAAGGCTGTCAAAGAAGAAATCAGAAGAGCATCTTACTCCCTGATACTCTCAAACTCTCTGCATAACCATAGAGCTGAACTCCTGCTGAACAAGCTCCTCCTCAAGCATGCTGAAGAAAGGAAAGAAACCAAGGAAGCCCTCAGGGCTTTTGGAACATAATTGGAGAAGAAAATTTATCATCTGGAGATGAGACTGATAGATGTTAATAATGTGATTGACCACATTCGCCATGGCAGAACAATGATGAGGTCCACCATCAACTCCCTGGTTGCAATCATCAGCAATCTACTGAAAGATGCTGAGAAATGGCTCCCTGAAAATGAAGTTCTCAGGTTAAAAGACCTGCTTAGGAGGAGACCATCGACACAGGAAGAAGTTGATGAAGCAAAAGAAGCTGAGGCTGCAAAAAGGAACCCTTGGGACAGGACACCCCCACAATGAAAAGGAGAAAAACCCTCCTATTTATCTTAGCTTAGCTTATTTTCAATTCTATTTTTAATTTGTTTTCTGTCCGTTTCCTTTGTAATTGATCTTTTTGCAATGAAAAAGACTTTTTGATCAAACTGTTTGGTATCTACATACATTTCAGTTATAGTATTAAGATTGCCCAATATTTTCTGATTAACTCACATACATGGAACACAAAGTCACTGACTAATCATGCTTGATCTTTCTCTGAGTATTCAGATTAGAAAAATGCAGAGAATTTAATCCTCAGATTTTTTAAAGAAGCTGATCTGTGTGAACTCAAGCTGGTAAGGAACGGAAAAAGGCTAAACACCCACTTCTGAGAGCGTTCCCAAGGTGTAACCACAATGAAACTTCTCAACTTGCCTTAATGCTGTAAGTACTACTGAAGAGCGGATGAACTCCACTGCCAAGGACCAAACAGAATCACACACTCACCTCACATTCATCATACACCCCCTGGTCAACCAAAAAGAACAAGGAACAGATCCAAAAATGAATTAAAAGGACAGAAGAAAGACAAGCAAAGCAAAAGAGGAACAACCATTCAAAAGAATTCAAAAGCTATCAGAAAACCTTCCTCCAAAGGGGAAGAAAAAGGTATAAGAAAATGTGTTCTTTCAATAAGAAAAAGTCCAAATTCAAAAGCACAAAAGATAACATTCCTTGATCCCACAAGTCAGACCATCATCATTCCACACTTCCATACACTCATCCATCAAAGGTCCTTGAAAAGGGAAGACAGATGTACTTCATAGGAACGCAGCAGAAAGGCAAGTTCTGAAGAATCACATCCAGGAATGGACAGAGCAAATACCAACCCTTGAGTGACAGTGAGATAAAAGATCAGCAACCTTCACTGACCTGGGATTAAATTCTTCCTACCATTCAACTATGAAGAGTAGCTCATTTTCTGAAAAGTTCATGATTGTTCACTGGCTCAAGTTCCTTTATGCTGAGCTATTCTTTGAAATTGGGCAGCCCAATACAATATTTCTGAGTTGTTTGAGGACAACCAACAGTTTAGTTTTAGGGTGTTTGATGGGACGTAAATTTGTTCCAATCTAAGTCCATTATGATGGCAAAATACCACACGTTCCCTCAGCTGATGAGCAACTTCAGCATGAAAATCACTTGTTTTACACATTTGTGACAAAAGTACAGTAGGGGAACGTCTGGTAAAGTATTCCTTTAAAATATATTAAAAGGGAAACGGACTGAGACGCATTTAATGAACCTACTCAATTCATTTAATGCCTCTGTACACTTTGCAGGTGCCGTAGGGTTAAAGACTTCTAAAAAGCAAGGCGGTGCATCAACTGAGTAGCTGAAAACGTGAAGAGCAAAGAATCAAGAGTTCTCATTGGCTAAAAACGAAAGCAAGGCATGGGCAAGTCTGCATACTATGGCTAATCATCGCCAAACCTTGTTCCATCCAGCAATTTGCGCAGCTTCCATACTCTGCTGCCACCGTCCCGTCCCCTCATTCAAGCAACTTGCTCCAAAGGATTTACAAGCTTGCCACTCTCCTTCCATCTATAAATAAGACCACCCTCATACAAAAACATCATCGAATCCTGGAGGGTTTGCAGTCCGAAAGGAAGAGATCACTTAGTAGTAGTTAGTAACTTGGTTTAATTTTCAGTTGTAATTATAGTTAAGCGACAACCCCTCTTCCCTTCTCTGTAAACAACCATCAAGACTCCTCACGAGCAATTACCCATCTTTCTCTATTTTCTATTTCTTTTTGTAAAATGTCTTTTAAATTAATATAAGTGTTTTTCTCTTCGTTCCAATCGTTATCTCTTGACTGACTCTCGGGTCTATGTGATCTCATTTGAGAATAATTATGTTTACACTATCAGCCATGAGCTGAACTATTTGTGGAACGGGTAAACTGTGAAACTCTTAAAGAACTATTTTCAAAACTCTTGACCGAAGCTTTTTGTATTTCTTTGGCTGAGTAAGCTATATTCATTGTGCGCCAATGTAAATTGGGTACATACTGAGAAAGGAACTTCCATAAGGAAGGGATTTCAGACAGCTTAGCCATTGGGGGAAGGTAGATGTCATGGCAAAAACGATACTGGTCACCTTAGGATTAAGGGGCCAACTCGTCCATTTTAAGGTTCAGAACTAAGTACCTGTTGGAGTCAAGGGAACCATAGGAATATGGAAACTTGTGAGCCATCTAGACCATGAGCTGAGGAATCAGAGTTGGCAGGCAAAGAAACTGGGACAAAGCCAAAAGGTGCTAAGTCTTGAGCTGAGAAAACAGCCCCTTTAAGAGTGAAGCAGTGAATCCGTTCCTTCTGTTAAATTGTTTTAACCACCACCCTGTTGTCTCTTGATTATAGTTATTTCTGTTTTAGTAATTTTATTTTATTTTATTTAGTACTTACAAAAACTCCAATGATTGTTATCTCACCTTCTTCTAAACAGGAAGGGTCACATACATAACACAGCGAGCAACTGTTTGCCATCAGGTTGAACCTACTGTTCCTGAGGAACGTTGTCAAGACAATAGGGAACGTTTGACCAGACAGTTCATTTACTAACTTCTCTTCTCATTTATACTCTTTATAAACAGTGATAAAATAATAATTAGCACTCTATCCTCGTGGGAACGATAATTTGGGCATTAATACTCCCTTTATTACTTGATGCGTGCACTTGCGCCCTTGGGTTGGAACTAAGGGACGAATCTATGTTTTGCAAGAACAGAAGAACGTCCCCTATCATAACTTAGTTTTTTCCACCATCAGTAAACCACCCAACAAATTTTTGGCACCGTTGCCAAGGATAGAAACACTAATTGTTGTTCTTATCATTGTCTTCTAACATATATACTGTATATCTGACTTTACTTTTATATTTTATTCTTTATCACTGAATCTGCTGTGCATATATATGCCCTGTGCTATTGGTTTATGAGTGAAGAGTTTGAAACAGACTCTAACCACTCCATTGAAGTACCTGAGTTTCTCTATGATCCTGAGCCAGAACGCACACTCCATAGGAGAAGAAGGAACCTCAGGGAAAGATTTCCTGAAAACATGGCTGATCACAATAATAACAATGAAGAGGTTCCCCCTGAACAGATCTTCATAACTTTGGCTGCTCCTTTCAGGAACAGACCAGATAGGGGAGTAATCCTTCCCCCTGTAGCACCAAATTTTGAATTAAAACCTATCATGTTCCACATGATTAGGGAAGCAGGGGTCTTCAATGGACTCCCTGCAGAAGATCCTTACATGAACTTTTCAAAAACTAAGCTATTCTCCATAGTTAAACAGTAAGAGAATTCTGCTCCAAGATAAGTGAAGGTTGCTGATCTTTTATCTCACTGTCACTCAAGGGTTGGTGTTTGCTCTGTCCAGTCATGGATGTGATTCTTCAGAACTTGCCTTTCTGCTATTTTCCTATGAAGTACAGCTGTGTTCCCTCCCAAGGATCTTTGATGGATGAGTGTATGGAAATGTGGAAGAATGGTGGTCTGACTTGTGGGGTCAAGGAACGTTTGCTTTTGTGCCTTTGAACTTGGACCTTTTCTTTTTGAGGGAACACCTTTTCTTGTACCTTTTTCCTCCTTTGGAGGAAGGTTTTTTGATATTTTCTGAATTCTTTTGAATGGTTGTTCCCCTTTTTTTCTTTGTTTTTCTTTCTTCAGTCCTTTTAGTTCATTTTTGAGTCTGTTCCTTGTCCTTTTTAGTTGACCAGGAGGGGTATGATGGAGTGAAGGTGAGTGTGTGGTTATGTTTGATCCTTGGTAGTGGAGTTCATCGGTTCTTCAGTAGTACTGACAGCATCAAGGCAAGTTGAGAAGTTTCATTGTGGTTACACCTCAGGAACGCTCTCAGAAGTGGGTGTTTATCTTTTCTTTTTTTCGTTCCTTACTAGCTTGAGTCCACACAAATCAGCTTCCTTCAAAAATCTGAGGATTAAATTCCCTGCACTTTTTCTATTTCAAGTACTCAGAGAAAGAATAAGCATGATTAGTCAGTGACTTTGTGTTTCATGTATGTTGGTTAATCAAAAAAGATTGGGCAGTCTTAATACTATAACTGAAATGTATGTACCAAACAGTTTAATCAAAAAGTCTTTTTCATTGCAAAAAGAATATTTACAAGGGAACAGAAAGAAATTAAATTAAACAGTACAGAATATAAACTAAGCTAAGATAACTAGGAGGGTTTTTTTTTTAAATTGGGGTTGTGTGGTCAGGGACCACCCCAAAACTACGTTCCTGGAACAGAACGTACCTTATTTGGACTTTTTAGAGTGGAACATCAGACGTTCCCTCCTTTTTAGTAGCTATGTGGTTAAGAGTAACCACCCCAAAACTTTGTTCTTTGTCAGAGAGCAAATGTATCCACTGGGTTGCCTCCCAGTCAGCACTTAGTTTAATGTCTTTAGCTAGACATGGTACTTACCTCTCAGGTAGTTTCAGAAAGAGGGATATTTTCCTCTTTTTCATCGAAGGATTCATCATTGTATAGTTTCAACCTGTGTCCATTTTTTTGAAGGAACGGCCATGTTATGAGCCATGGATCTCAAAAGTTCCATTTCCTGCATCATTTACAATTTGATATGGCCCAGTCCATATTGATTTGAGTTTTCCTGGGAACAGTCTGAGTCTGGAGTTGAAGAGTAGCACTTTCTGGCCAATTTTGAGATCTCTGTTTCTGATCCTTTTATCATGCCACTTCTTCATCTTCTCCTTGTACAATTTATGATTTTCATACGTGTTCCCTCTGAATTCTTCTAACTCTTCAAGTTGTAGCAGTCTCTTTTCTCCTACTGCCTTTTCATCCATATTGAGGGCATGGACTGCCCAGTAAGCCTTGTGTTCTAGTTCGAGGGGAAGGTGGCATACTTTGCCAAATATCAATCTGTATGAAGAACATCCTAGGGGTGTTCTGTATGCAGTTTTGTAAGCCCATAATGCTTCATCTAACTTGAGAGACCAGTCTTTTCAAGAAGGATTGACTACCTTCTCTAAAATCCTCTTAACCTCTCGGTTAGACACTTCAATGAGACCACTGGTTTGTGGATGATATGGAGTTCCAACCTTGTGTTTGACTCCATATTTCTCCAACAAACTCTCGAGTTGGCGGTTGATGAAATGTTCCCCACCATCACTGATGAGACAACGTGGGGTCCCATATCTGATTAAAATTTTCTTCTTTAGAAATTTTATAACCACCTTAGCATCATTAGTGGGTAAAGCAACTGCTTCTCCCCACTTACTTACATAATCCACAGCCATTGATATGAATCTGTTCCCACAAGAAGGAGGGAAAGGCCCCATGAAATCAATGCCCCAGACATCAAATAATTCAACTTCTAGAATTGGGTTGAGGGGCATTTCATTTTGTCTAGTTAGGTTACCCTCCCTTTGACATTTATCACAATTTTTTGCATATTGAAGTGCATCTTTAAAGAGGGAAGGCCAGAAAAAACCTGATTGAAGAACCTTGGAGGCTGTCCTAATTCCACCTAGATGACCTCCATACGGGGACGAATGGCAGTGTAGAAGGATTTGGGGCTGTTCTTCTTCTGGGATGCACCTCCTTATCATTTGAACTGCACATCTTTTGAACAATAGGGGTTCATCCCAGAGTTAGTTCCTGCAATCATGAAAGATTTTTTCTTCTGCATTTTGTTTGCCTCGTAAGGTTCAAGCCCTGCTGCAAGGAAGTTGGCTATATCAGCAAACCAATGGACGTCCATTCTATGTGATTGATGCCAAACAATTGCTCGTCCGAGAACATCTCCTTGATTGGTAGTCCCACTTCAGTGTGTTCTAATCTGGACAGGTGATCTGCAATTTGGTTTTCACACCCTTTTCTTTCTTTGATCTCCAGATTGAATTCTTGCAGCAGCAAGATCCATCTTATCAATCTTGGTTTTGCTTCTTTTTTTGAGAAAAGATACTTGAGAGCTGCATGGTCAATATGGATAGTAATTTTTGATCCTAAAATGTAAGGGCTGAATTTTTTGCAGGCATATACTTCAGCCAACAGCTATTTCTCAGTGACTGTGTAATTCACTTGAGCTTCATTCAAAGTTTTACTGGCGTAGTATATGCTATGAAAGAGTTTGTCCTTCCTCTGGCCCAGAACTACCCCAATAGCATGATCACTTGCATCACACATTAGTTCAAAGGGCAAGTCTCAGTCTGGAGGTTGGATGACAGGCGTGGTAATGAGCTTGTTTTTCAAGGATTCAAAAGCTTTCAAGCAATCAGAGTTAAACTCAAATTTCATATCTTTTTCTAACAAGTAGCACAAAGGTCTAGCTATTTTGGAAAAATCTTTAATGAACCTTCTGTAGAAGCCTGCATGCCCGAGAAAAGATCTCAGGGTTTTTACATTCACTGGTGGTGGCATTTTTGCTATGGCTTCTACTTTGGCTTGATCCACTTCTAATCCTTTTCTAGAAATCTTATGTCCCAGGACTATTCCTTCTTTCACCATGAAGTGGCATTTTTCCTAATTAAGCACTAGATTAAAGGACATACATCTTTGGAGGACTTCTTCTAAGTTGTCCAAGCAGTGGTCATATGACGTTCCCAGCACAGAAATATCGTCCATAAAAACTTCTACTCCTTCACCTATTAGATCAGAAAAAATTGACAACATACACCTCTGGAACGTTGCTGGTGCATTACATAACCCGAAGGGCCTCCTTTTGAAGGAGAACGTTCCGTATGGGCAAGTGAAGGTGGTCTTATGTTGATCTTCTGGTGCTAGAGCAATCTGATTATACCCCGAATATCCATCAAGGAAGCATAAGTATTCCTTTCCTGCTAGATGATCCAACATCTGATCTGTAAAAGGGAGTGGGAAGTGGTCTTTTCTGGTGGCGTTGTTGAGTTTCCTGTAATCTTGGCAAATTCTCCACCATGTAACCTTTCTTACAGGTATTAGCTCATTTTTTTCATTTACCTCCACTGTTATGCCTCCCTTTTTGGGGACGCATTGGACAGGACTTACCCAGCTGCTGTCAAATATTGGATATATGATCCCTGCATCTAGCCATTTGATGACTTCCTTTCTTACTACTTTCTTCATTATAGGGTTCAATCTTCTTCGGTGTTCCACTGAAAAACTGTTAGGATCAGTCAATAATATTTTATTCCTACAGAATGAGGGACTGATACCTTTGAGATCTGCTATGGTCCAGCTGATGGCTCCTTGGTACTTTTTGAGCTTGCCAAGCAGCAGTTCTTCTTGTTCTTTGGTGAGAAATGAAGAAATGATCACAAGAAGGGTGTTATCGTTCCCCAGATATGCATACTTCAAGTGTTAGGGAAGAGGTTTCAGTTCTAGATCAGGAGGTTTTTCTAAGGAAGGTCTTTTGAGTTGCTTTTCCTTTTCAGTTCTTATCAAAGGTTCAGGCCTTCTTTCTTGCAGATAGCCACTCTGTTCCTCCTGTTGTGGACCTTCTTCTTCTTCCTTATATTCTTCCCCTTCTGTTTTTCTGCTGAACTGGTTGTCTAACAAAGTGAGGGCAGAACACTCTTCCAAATCTTCACCTTCATCTTGGAACTTCATTGCTTTAACGATATTGAATTTGATTTCATCATCATGAACTTTCATGGTTGGTTCTCCTTTTTGCACATTGATAACTGCTCCTCCAGTTGCTAGGAACGGTCTACCCAGAATGATGGGAACATTAATATCAGCTTCATAATCCAAGATAATGAAATCAGCGGGCAAGATGAATTTGTCTACTTTGACTAGCAAATCTTCAATCTACCCTTCTGGCTTGACAATGGATCTGTCTGCCATTTGTAAAGTTACCGTGGTCAGTTCAGCTGGTCCAGTGGATAATTGTTTGAAGACAGATAGAGGCATGAGATTGATGCTGGCCCCTAAATCACACAAGGCTTTCCCTCGGTACGTGTTTCCTATAATACAAGGAATGGTGAAGGTTTCTGGATCTTGAAGCTTAGGTGGAAGTTTGCCCAAATACTGGAAACTTTCTTGTGTCATTTTTACAGTCTCATATTCCGTTATCCATATCTTTTTTTAGAGAACATCTTTCATGAATTTTACGTACCTGGGCATTTGTTCTAGTGCGTTCACCAGAGGAATGTTGATGTGAATTTATTTTAAAATGTCCAGGAACTTTCCAAACTGCTTATCCTCCTGTTGCTTCTTTGTTCTCTGAGGGAACATAATTTTTGTTGGTATTTTCCTACTTTGAGTTGGATTGATTGGTTGACTTTTGTCTACCTGGTCTTTATTGGTTTCGGCTTCTTTTTCAGGCTCTGGTTGTTGCTCATCTATGGCCGGTGGTTGTTGTGGTGCTTTTGGAGCTACTTCAGATGCTTTAGTCTGTCCCTTTTCCTTTGCCAGAGTCGTGGGTTGTGCAGTGGCTTTCCCACTTCTTAAGGTGACATCCTTGATTTGCTCTGAAAGGGAAGTGAGTGCTTCCTTTGGTGAGGTTGTTGAGGGAACGTCAGTACTCCCTGTTAGTGATCCTAGTGTTTTGGTTTGAAGATTGGCAACAATCTGTCCCAAATGGGACTCAATGTTCCTGACCACTGCATCATTCCTGGTGACATATTCCTTGACATTATTTTCCAGGCTATTGATGCGTTGGTCATCTCTATGGAACAGAACGTAATTGTTCCTCCTTTGTTCAAACGTTCCACTACTGCTGCCTTGCTGATACTGCTGCTGAGTGTTGAATGGTCTTTGGTTCATGGGTGGCCTCCATTGGGGTTTATGGTTCTGATCGTTGGATATAGTTCCTCCAGGAACGGAATTGGTATTTTGTCCTACTTGCTGATTGTCTCTGGTGAAGTTCCTGTTGCCAAAATTTTCTGCATAACACACCAATGCAGTGGATGGGTAGTCTGTTGAGTCATGAAGGTCACCACAGGCTGAGCATGGTTCTGTTTCAGCTGTTGTGAGTTGCAAGACCTCCATCCTTGGTGCTGCTTGGTTGACTTTCAGGTTCTTCACTTCATTCATGAGTGATGCCAGCTGGGCTTCCATGGCAGTTTGTTTATCCAGTTCTAGCATGCCTGGTTTCCTTACTGGATTCACTCTGTCTATTGGCCATTGGAGACATCTTTCAGCAGTTCCTTCTATTATTTCATATCTTGATTCTAGTGTTCCTGTAAAAAAATATCCTCCTGCAGCAAAATCTAAATGAGATTGAGAAGTATGGTCAAGTCCCTTATAGAAAGATTGTAACACTCCCCAACTCTCTACCCCATGGTTTGGACATTTTCTTATGATGTCCTTGTATCTCTCCCATGCTTCATAGAGATTTTTTCCATAAAACATTTTGAAGTTTGAGATTTCTGCTCTAACATCAGCTTGTCGAGACATGGGGAGAAACCTCTCTATGAATTTGTTAGAGAGCTCTTCCCATGTGTGGATTGATCTAGGGGTGAGAGTTTTCATCCATGTTTTTGCTTTTAAGCCCAAGGAGTGAGGGAACAACCTCATTCTCATGCTTCCTTCTGTCACACCCTCAACTTTGAAATTATCACAAATATCTTGGAATGTGATGAGGTGTGTGTAAGGATCTTCCGTAGGGAGTCCATTGAAAACCCCTGCTTCCCTAATCATGTGAAACATGATAGGTTTCAGTTTAAAATTGGGTGCTACAGGAGGGAGGATGACTCCCATGTCTGGTCTGCTCCTGAAAAGAGCAGCCAAAGTTCTGAAATTTTGTTCAGGAGGAATATCTTCATTATTGTTATGATCAGCCATGTTTTCAAGAATTTCTTCCCTGAGGTTTCTTCTTATCTTATGAAGTGTACGTTCTGGTTCAGGATCAAAGAGAAACTCAGGAACTTCAATGGAGTGGTCAGAGTCTGTTTCAAACTCTTCACTCATAAACCATAAACACGAGTTATATATGTACAGCAGATTTAGTGACAAAAAAAATAAAAATAAAAATTAAAGTCAGATATACAGAGTATGTACTAAAAACAGTAAATAAGAACAAATTTTAGTGTTGCTATCCCCGACAACAGCGCCAAAAACTTGTTGGGTGGTTTGCTGATGGTGGAAAAATATAAGTTCTGCTAGGGGACGTTCCTCTATTCTTAAAGAACACAGATTCGTTCCCTTAGTTCCAACCCAAGGGCACAAGTGCACGCATCAAGTAATAAAGGGAGTATTAATGCCCAGATTATCATTCCCACGAGGATAGAATCCTAATTATTGTCTTAAGTACCTGTTTTATAAAGAATGAAAATGAGAAGAAAAGTCAGTAAATGAACAGTCTGGTCAAACGTTTCCTACTGTCTTGACAACGTTCCTCAGGAACAGTAGGTTCAATTTGATGGCAAAACAATTACTCGCTGCGTTATGTATGTGATCCTTCTTGTTTAAAAGAAGGTGAGATAGTAATCATTGGAGTTTGATAGATACAATATTAAATAAAGTAAATACTACTAAAACAGAAATAACTATAATCAAGAGACAACATGATGGTGGTTTTAAAACAGTTTAACAGAAGGAACGGATTCACTGCTCCACTCTTAAATAGCTGTTTTCTCTGCTCAAGACTCAACACTTTTTGGCTTTGTCCCAGTTTCTTATCTGCCAACTCTGATTCATCAGCTCATGGACTAGATGGCTCACAAGTTTTCATATTCCTATGGCTCCCTTGACTCCAACAGGTACTTAGTACAGAACCTTAAAATGGACGAGTTGGCCCCTTATTCCTAAGGTGACCAGTAGTGTTTTTGCCATGACACTACCTTCCCCAATGGCTAAGCTGTCTGAAATCCCTTCCTTAAGGAAGTTCCTTTCTCAGTATCTGTTCAATTTCCATTGATACACTATGAATATAGCTTACTTAGCCAAAGAAATCCAAAAAGCTTCAGTCAGGAGTTTCGAAAACAGTTCTTTAAGAGTTTTACAGTTTATCCTTTCCACAGATAGTTCAGCTAATGGCTGATAGTTTAAACAAAATTATTCCAAACTGAAATCTCATAGACTCGAGATTCAGTTAAGAGATAACGAATGAAACGAAGAGAAAAACACTTATATTAATTCAAAAGACAGTTTACAAAAGAAACAGAAAATGGAGAGAGATGGTCTGATGCTCGTGAGGAGTCTTAAGGGTTGATACAGAGAAGAGAAGATGGGTTGTCGATTGACTACAGTTACAACTTAAAATAAAACTAAGCTACTAACTACTACTACTAGGTGATCTCTTCCTTTTGGACTTCAAACCCTCCAGGATTTGATGATGTTTTTGTGTGTGGGTCGTCCTATTTATAGATGGAAGAGGAGTGGCAATCTTGTAAATCCTTGTGAGCTGGTTGCTTGAATGAGGGGACGGGACGGTGGCAGCAGAGTATGGAAATTGCGCAGATTGCTGGATGGAACAAGATTTGGTGATGATTAGTAGTTGTTTGCAGTCCTTCCCATGCCTTGCTTCCTTTTTCAGCCAATGACAACTCTTGATTCTCTGCTCTTCACGTTTCCTGCTGCTCAGTTGGTGCATCGCCTCTGCTTTTAGAAGACTTTAAATCCACGTTACCTGCAAAGTGTACAGAGGCATTAAATGAGTGGAGCAGGTGCATTAAATGTGTCTCAGTCCGTTCCCCTTTTAATATATTTTAAAGGAAGACGTTACTATACGTTCCCCCACTGTGTTTTTGTCACAAATGTGTAAAATAAGTGATTTTCATGCTGATGTTGTGCATCAGATGAGGGAACATGCGGTATTTTGCCATCAATTTGGGCCTAGATGGGAACGAATTTACGTCCCATCAGCGCAACAAGGTTTGACCAAGGTGAAGTGTTTCTTCACCTTTCAGGTCATCCCGATCTCTGGTTCTAAATTTCAATTTGATCCTTCAACACTTTTGAAAGTAAAATGGCCTTGAAGGCCGTAGCATGTGAGAGGCAAAAACAAAATTTTTCATTTGCGGAATTACACATGCAATCAAGAATCATGCTTTATGGCATGTGATGTTACCTTTGTTTGTGAGTTCAAAACTCCAAGACGATCAGTGTTAGGTTTGAAGGGTTCAAACCCTCTAACGTTGATCCACACCACCCACGTCAAGATGCAAGAACGTTTTCTTGAAAGCCACCAATTGACCACCGCAGAGAGGCTTGCTATGCGCTCAATAGGTGAAGAAGGAGGCTAGGTATATGTGTTTAGAAGAGTAAGTCTCCAGCATGAAAACTTCACAAGAATGGGAATGGAATATAGGAGAATTGGCTAGGTTCTTTTGAAAATCCTTAAGGAGGAACTCACCAACTAGGCGCACAAGGGAGGGAGAGAATTAGTGTATCAAATCAGAATTTTTATTTTACTTATAATGAAAGTGGCACACAAGTGAGTGAGACAAAGGTGGAGTTGTTGTAATTCAAAAATCCCAACAACCTCCCTTTGAATCCTTATAAGACTAGGTCTTTATCTAGTCAAAATTCTGAACCAATGGGCATCATATGACCACCAATTCATGCGCCCCTATTCAGCCCAAAAGGGTCCAGATACATTTGAACTGTTGCATTCAAGTTTGAACCAACTAGCTCACTGATTCTCTCAACAACCAAATCTGATTGGAGCTTGTTGGTTTGACAAGATGACAATCATCTCCCACCAAAATGACGCCCCAAATCAGCCCTTGGAGATCTCCATAGATCTTCTCTTGATACAAGGGATTTGTTCCAACAAGATCTCATCTTATCCTTTTGTTATGAAACAACTTTTCATAGCCAATTCAAATTTGAATTCAAACATTTAAATTCAAACGTTCAAACATTTAAATTCAAACGTTCAAACATTTAAATTCTAAATTCAAATTTCAAATTCAAATTCAAAATTCAAATTCAAAATTCAAATTTCAAAATTCAAATTCAAAATTCAAATTTCAAAATTCAAATTTCAAATTTCAATTTCAAATTCAAAATTCGAATTTCAAAATTCAAATTCAAAATTAAAATTTCAAATTCAAAATTCAAAATTTAAATATTTGATAATTAATTTAACTAATTAAATTAATTAGTAATGTCTTGGACCATCCAAGCCCATTAACAATACCATGCGCCCTCTCCCTCTTAGGTGGGCTTCCAAACTTCATCTTGGGCTAACAACCATTATTAGGCTCAATACCTTTAATGCTATATCATCATGACATTAAGGTGTTAGTGTGTGACCCATTAGGTCCAACATAGCCACTGACATAAATGGGCTCAGGCCCAACAAGCCCACAACTCATTTAATGACAACACAGAGCACTAGCAATTCTTTGTTGCCCCAGAGCTAGTTAGATTAATGACTTGATCATCCTATTACACATATTTGCTTGTCGTATGTATTTCTTTTCGTCTCGGTTACCTTCCCATAAAACATAGGGTAAGGAAGCGTATCAACCCTTGCGGTTTAGGGTAAGCTTTATTCGAAATAGGGAATCTTCAATTTACTGACTCTAAAGGCAGATCATATCATGATCTCTTTTACTATGCATAGATTCTCGAGTCCCTGTAAATGTCATCCCGATTTCTCTAGTTTACGGATAACCTAATCTCTCAGAGAGATTTGACGAACTCCTTCAGCTTATCACCCTAACCCTGTGCTCTTTCAGGACAAGCCCAACAGTATACCTATGAGTCTTCATCTCATGATCTCCTTTACTATGCATAGATTCCCAAGTCACGTAAATATCATCTCGATTTCTCCGGTTTACAGATAACCTAATCTCTCACAGAGATTTGACGAATTCCTTCAGCTTGTCACCTTAGGCTTGTGTTCTTTCAGGACATGCCCAAAGGTATACCTATGAATCTCCATGTTTCAGGCAGACGAGGTATACAATCGAAACATGCCTTCTAGAACACAGTCTAGGAAAAACTTCTGGTCTAAGGAAAGACACACCCAAATAATAGGAGACTGCTCTAATGATACTATCTGTGAGATTTCCTCATAGAGTCTCTTTTCCGGGTCTGTTCAATGCGAGCTATACCCTTTATAGATCCACCCATGACTTTAGCTAAGACATCTCTATATGTCTGTAGCTCATGAGGTCTTTACCTTGTATCTGTATACAAGTAGATAAGCAGTGCTAGTCTTACCCGAGATTACTGATCCCTATTTTCAGTGTCTCTAGACTAGGAACATAAAATTAGGAATAAACATCTGGTATCCTTGAATCCTCATGATCGTGATCTTACCACAGATACTCAAGAGATACTTATTCTATTCTATGCGGTTTATCTAGTTACTCATATAATATATTAACAATTATATCGAGACAAAATATGAAACAGGATAAAGAGTGCTTATGATTTATTTGCGACAATATAAAAGGTACACATATGTCCTAATTGTAACACCCTTAATAAGGCCATCAAAGGTGTAACATTGCTTGACATTCAATGCGCGGAATCCATGTACTTAAGCGTGGTTAACTTAAGATTTACTAATGGGAATTAATTTCGTTCATTCCCCTAACTTATCTATTCCTCTAGTCATGAGTTTCTCTTTTTCTTTGTCTACGGTCTGCTTACAAATTAATCTCTACTTGGTTACCCTACTTATACTTATGCGCTATTTTAGGAGCTCACTTACATGATCATAATTTTAGTGTTGACTACTACCCAATAGGTAGTTACTTAAGTGTCTTATGCGGATAGTGACTTATGTTACTTAATCTTTCCTACTAAATTCATAAGTCCATAAAACATAAACATCCCAAAATATCGTACTTCAAAGGCATATAAGATGTTCAAAATAGTCTAAGTGGCATAGTGTATTACAGTCATCCCAAATTAGAACTTAGGTACACCCTTAGGAAGGTGCCTCTTCAAGCCACATGGGCCCAGCTAGAGCAGATATAAGATAGTCTGCCTCCAAGAGCTTTCCTTCGGCTAGTAAGTTCCTAAATATCTCCATTAGTTTGGAGTCATCATCAACTGCACGTGGTTGCGCAGGTTCCTCTTCAACTCGTACCAGTCTCTTTCCCTGCCTTACCCATTTAGTCATTTTTTTCCTGAAAGTGGGTTTCCCCAAAGAGGGGTGAGATTGGGGGTCTCAGTAAGGACTCACAGTTGGAGCAACCTCCAAACCATGATGCTTACTCCTGCAATAGTTACATAATAACATGTACAATAATAGAATGGCAAAACATTGGAAACATAGTTTGGAAAATAATCATGCTTTCATATCATCATACCAATCCTGCCATGGCAATTACTCTCCATGGTCTTATGGACGAATACCCAGGGTCCTCGTCAGGTTGCCTCTGTGGTATTAGTGCACAGGCCATCTTACAAAACTTGCATGAATAAACATTAGTTCCAAACAACCAAACATATCATGTAATGCATCATATAACATATTGCAGTCAAACCTCACTTTAACATAAAGGGGTGGCAACCATAGGGTAGCCGCTTCAACAACCATAAATCACTTACGAATTTTTTCTTTGTAAATTCTTCCCGTAGGTGATGGATTCGGCCAAATGAAGGTCCTAGTATCTTGGATCTCTTTTCAAGCTTTGGTTTGTCCTAGTCACATATTCAACCTTAGTACATGGTTCTAAAATTAAAAGATCTAAACTTTAATATTCTTCATGTCATAGGTTCGGCTCTCTAAAAATGCCTAGGAGATAATTTTTACTAATTGTTTTCATGCATAAGTCATATTCTATGGCATACATTTCGGCCACACATCATGGTATTAAGAAAACCTTCACATATTTCCCTTTTAGGCTTATTAGGGTTCGGCCATTTAGAGGGTGCATGCCTAGGGATAATTTTGACAACATGTTCATGGGTCTAATACTCATCAAGTTCGGCCATTTAGGGTTAATGCCATTTAGGTGGCGATTCTTAAAGTAATGCTTTCCTACGTGTTGTTTAAAACATCTACTTCAACACTTTTCATATTACCTTAAAGAACATATTCAATATCTAGTCGGGTACATATAGATTCGGTCATTTAGGGTTAGGTTGCTTAGTAAATATTGTGAATATTTAGAGGGTGCATGCATACCATTGAGGTTCGGCCACTTAGAGATGATATACTTAAGAGGTGATTTTAAAGATGAAAGATGCATGCATGGCTTTATTAGTCCAAGATCTAGTCATATAAACTAGTTAGAGTTCATTCTACTCACTTGAAGGGATGAAGGGCTCATAAAATCTTACCTCGAAGATGATGTCTAAAATATAACTCCAACTTGATCTTCAAGTAGTCTTCTAGGATCGAGAATTGCTTCCAACCACTTCTTAATCTCTCTTTACATAAGTCTAAGAGGAGAGGAGAGGTGTTGGTTCACTTGTTTCTTGTTTATGAGTGGGTGGCCGACGCTAGAAGTGAGGGAGTGTGTCCTTGCTTTGGTTCTTTAGGTAGTGTACGGCTAGGAAGGGGAGAGGCCTTTGTTTGTACACCTTTTTATTCAAGTCTCCCTAATCATCATGCCTAGGATAGGATAGGCTAGGTCTTGAGTGTGGGGTAAGCAAGTCTCCTCACATTGTTCAAGGTTGTCATAAGCATGGGGAACTCTTGCATTCCTACCTAGAAACCAAAACTTCATCATTATTCCCCTTAGGAAGTGGTGCGCGTGAATCGAAGGGGTTCTTTGTGTGTAGCGCCTAAGTGGAGGGAAGATAAGGCTCACATTAATTGCTTGAAGAGTGGTGTGCATGGGGAGAAGAACTTTTGTATGACATGCCTTGGTTAGGGAAACGAGGTGCATCCTTAATTACTTTGGGGAGTGAGGTGCATGGGAAGGAGGGAGGTCTTTGCGTGTACCAATGTTAATTGCTTTAATCATCATTGAAGAAATGTTGGTTAATGTGTAGGGCCTTTTGTCTTTTAGCTTTCCATAATTGAATTCTAGGATAGAGTGTCTTTGGGACTTCCCAATGCATGGGGTTTGGGAATCACCTTGAGTATGTCACACTCATCATAAGGTGTGTAAGAACAAGTCTTCCCTTTTTATGCTAATTATTGCGCCTAGGGAGATGGAGAAAAGGTGGCTTCACCTTTTTAATCATGCATTGGGGAAGACTTGTGCGCCTAGGGAAGAGGGAAAATGAGCCTACTTTTATGAAGGGAATCTTGGTTTATGTTCTCTTGATGTGTTACCTTGGGAGATGGAAAGACTTGTGTCATGCATGGCTTGAGTGTGTAAGAAGGAAGCTTCCTTTTCCTTGTCATGAGTGCGCCTAAGGTGGGGAAAGCAATCTCATCCCTTTTTTTCTCTTTGCTAGGTCGAAGTGGACATGTGAGGAGGGTGAAATCTTCATTCAAATTGTCCAATCACGTGTTGCCACCTCACTTAGGGTTTATTTTTGAATTGGGTTGGGCTTGGTGAGTGTCTTGACCCATTAAGTTAATAAGTGTTGGACCATTTGTAATTGGGTCAAGGCTAGGTGGTGTGGGCTTGGATCTTGGTCTAGATACTAATTGGGCCATTTCTTATAAAATGGCCTTGCATTGCTTTGGGCTTGAATCCTTTAACTTAGTCATATTCTTAGTAGGTTGGGCTTTAACTTTATTTGGGCTTTAACCCACATTGGCTAAGTTATTAATTATCTTATTTAAAGTGGGTTCTAACTTAGGATTAATATTGCTTATTCAAAGCTACTCGTTCACTGAATATGGACTTGATCCCTTTTCATTTCATTTCATTAGGCTAATTTCGAGTATGTGATTTTTGGGTTATTACACTAATCTAATCAAAAGATTGTCTCTAGGACATCCATATACTAACACGTATCACATTGCTTTCTTTATTAATACTTAATACGTTTCAATCATCAAAGTCCAATTGCACGCATTTGCTAATCATACACTTAATCATAATCCTAAAATAGGCTTAAGGCCCTTCCATCATATTACATCAAATATCCATGTATAATTACAACATCTCATTTAAATATTACAACTTACAAATTCATGACTTTAAATTACAACCTGAAACATAAGCTTAAAATGACATAAACTACATGTACCTAGACTTAGGCAAAAATAGCTTGAACAAATATGACATGAAACTCATCGTAACCACATATATAATGTTCATGCCCTAAGTCTAGCCTAGGCCCAATGGCCATCGAAATGCAAAATATAAAGAGTCCTCCAACGACTCATCCTACGGGCTTCTTGCCCGCCGCTCATGTGCCACTGCTACCTCCTGAAATAAATTCCCCAAGACGGGGTGAGATATACGAATATATCTCAGTAACCCAGAGGTTCTGGAGAAAACTCTGCCCAATAGCTCACTTCGATGCATATAAATAATATACAACAACATCTTGAAAAACGGGATATAGCAAGGGATTTAGAGAAACTGGGAGAATATAGGGATACAAAATACGACGAAGCTAGAATAGTAGCTACCAATACCACGCAACGTTGTGCCTAATGGCTCGGCATATAAGCCTACGGGTCTAACCAAGGCGTGTTCATTGAACATCCAACCAAGGCACCCCTACCATCCACATACACCTGAGACTTCCTAGTGTGCTCCTATCCAGATCACACACCACAACCCTAGGTCAACTGGAACTCCCCCTCGGAGACCTATCCAGTGGAAGTCTGAAACGTCCGAAGACAAAACTGTCTACTGGCCAGAGACTCGGTACATCCTATGTACCAACACACATACTAAATGCATGACCATGTTATTCTACATTACTTACATACATTTCCTACAATCACCCTCTACGGGCATGGTGGAACACACAAAGGGATCAAGCCCTAGTATCAAGAGGTTACCTTAATAAGCCTCTCCACTTAGCTCCAAAGCAGTATATTCTCCGAGCTCATTACTCAACAGAAATGCCTACACAAAGGACATTTCCAATTACTTAAAACTCATACGTACAGATGCAAGTTACTAAGTATTCAAGCATTGTTCCAATCACTTACCTCAATCCCACTTGGTCCAGGACCAAGGGAAATCCATCGACTCACGGTTCGGGGTTCAAATCAATGTATGGAAACCTACAACAACCATGTACGAATCATCAGTACACGGCAATTCTATCAGAATACGAAAAACGTCAAAACCTCCCCTACACCCTTGTAGGTTCGGCCAAACATGTGTAAATTTGAGATTTATTTTTCTAAATTTTCTTTCTCATTTTCTTAGGCATCTTTAGGTTGCCAAAAGGCCATATCAAGTGCCGTTTTTCATTTTACGTCTTTTAAACGTTATTTTGCTCTATGTCCAATCACACCCTCAACACTCTCAACTATTTTTCTATTGGTTTTCCAACCTTCTAACCCCCACACAACCCATCTATTTACCATTTTATTACACAGCATCCAAATAATTTTTCAACACAATTCCCTCATTTTTCCCCTAAATGGCCGAATTGCACCAAGGCAATTCCCAAGAGATTTATAATCCAATTTCATTATTCCACATCTCATACAATCCTATTATAACATCACACAATCATACAACCACTCACAAATCCAATGCTAACACATTTTCAAAACTCAAAGTCATGACACCATCAATTTTCCTAAGTTAAAATTCATATTTTTCACCAATAATTTTCATTGCATTTTGGCACTAACACATCATTCTAAGACATTATCATCTAATACACATTTTCCAATTGAGCTCTCTAAACACATCAATAACAAAATCCCCCTTTAGGGTTCATGAAATTAATCACAAGATTAAATCGTTAAAATGCAAGGAAACTCACCCCAAAGCTTGGCACAAGGCTTCTCCTAAACATACTCCACCATTGGAGCATCTAAAAGCTCCATGAACTCAAATCTATGCAACTTGGCCACGGACATAGGGGGAAGATATCTCACAAACTATTAGCTTTCAAGGCTTAGGAGTACCACCAATTGCTTTAGAAAACAATTTCCAATGAATTTCAACACAAACTTTTCATGATTTGGTTAGGATTTGAGTGATTTAGCAAGGAAAGAAAAAGCTTGGTGTGTGTCCATGAGGGGAGGGGGTGCCGCGGGTTCAAGGAAGAGGGAAGAGAGAGATGATAATGAACAATGGTGTTATGCACATATGGCATGTCCTACTTAAGTGGTGTGGGTCCCCCGCCACCTCACGCGTTTCAAACTTATTTGAATTTTCCCCCAATTCCACTAAACGTCCATAAATTCAAAACCTATTTAGAAGCTCTAATTTTTAACATTAATCATTGTCCTTTAATTATACTTGATCAGACGAATCTGGAGTTTTCCGGTCGTTCGGAGAAAATGTTGTTTTTAGCTGTTGCGTGCGTCGTTGGCACGCTTCCCCAAACTTACTTATTTCCACCAAATTTTATCATAAATCATACTCCCTAGTTCTATAAACCATTTATAACTCATATTTAAAACCTAGAGCTCAAAACTCAATCGGCACGCTTTACGATGCAACTGTACCGCGATATTTTTACCTGGTAAAAACACTATTCACTGAATTTTATGAAACTTGCCTAAACACTCAACTTTTTGTTCTGAATCCATTTCCAGGGTTATTTTTATCATTTGAGACCTCCTACTCAATTTCCTTCCTAAGGTTGCGTGCATGGCTAATTTACCGTTTTGCCCTTTCTTTGTATTTTGGCCTAACTTTCAAGATTTTCACTAATCCTTCTCTTTAATTCTCATTTAATATATTAGTATTTAAACTTATAAATGCGAGGTGTTATACTTCTCCTATAAATAGGACGTCCCAGCACGAAGACATCCATCGAATTCCTTAAGAAGAGATCACTTAGTAGTATTTAGTTAATTTGTAGTTTAATTTTGTATAGTGGTAGCTATAGTTAAGTGACAACACTTCTCCTTTATTCTATAACATTCACTTGAGACTCCTCACGAGCATCAACCATCTTCTCCACTTTATATTTTGTTGTAATCTTTCTTGTTTCATTTCAATATAAGTATTTCTTCTCTCATTTCCACTCGTTATCTCTGAACTGAATCTCGGGTCTATGGGACTTCAGTTTAGGATAATTATGTTTAAAGTAACAGCCATTGGCTAAACTATTTGTAGAACGGATAAGCTACAAATTTCTTAAAGAATTGTTTTCGAAACTCTTGTACTGGAGCTTTTTGTATTTCTCTGGCTAAGTAAGCTATAGTCATTGTGTATCAATGAAAATTGAACACATACTGAGAAAGGAACTTCTTTAAGGAAGGGATTTCAGACAGCTTAGTCAGTGGGGGAAGGTAGTGTTTTGGCAACGACACTATTGGTTACCTTAGGAATAAGGGGCCACTTCGTCCATTTTAAGGTTCTGTACCAAGTATCTGTTGAAGTCAAGGGAGCCATAGGAATATGGAAACTTGTGAGCCATCTATTCTATGATATGAGGAATCAGAGTTGGCAGTTAAGAAACTGGGACAAAGCCAAAAAGTGCTAAGTCTTGAGCAGAGAAAATAACTATTTAAGAATGGAGCAGTAAATTCGTTCCTTGTGTTAAAACTGTTTTAAAACCATCCACCTTGTTGTCTCTTGAGTATAGTTATTACTATGTTATTTTTAATCTATTCAACCATTGTATCTATCAACCTCCAATGACTATTGTCTTGCCTTCTCTCATCAAGAAAGATCACATATATAACGACGCGAGGAGTTGTTTGCCATCAGACTGAACTTACTGTTCTTGAGGAACGTTGTCAAGGCAGTAGGGAACGTTTGACCAGACAATTTAATCACTAACTTTTCTTCTCATTTTCATTCCTTATAAAATAGTTTAAGGCATTATTTAGAGTTCTATCCTCGTAGGAATGACAATCTAGGCATTAATACACCCATTATTACTTGATGCGTGCACTTGCGCACTTGGGTTGGAAGTAAGGGAACAAATCTGTTTTCTCTTGCTAATTTAGAATAGAGGAACGTTCTCCGTCATGCAGTCCAACAAATCTCCACCAGCAACTGCATCAATAGTTTCTTTGCGTTATGAGCTTAATCCATGGTAAAAAGGTGTGAATGATTCCTCAATCAGAAACTCTATAGCTGGGATATCTTCTCAGCAAGTCTTTGTATAGCTCCCAGGCTTCATACAAGTTTTCACCGTCATATATTCGGAAGGACGCTATGTATGCTCCCAGTTGAGCTTACTCTGAATGGGGGGAAATGTGCAATGAACTGCTCCGAGAATTGCTCCCAATTTGTAAATGAATTTGGGGGCAAAGTCTTCAACCATTCTTTAGTTTTGCCTACCAAAGAAACTGGAAATAATATCATATGCATTTTTCATCAATAATTCCCTTAACTCTAAAGTTATCAACCAATTCAATAAAGTTTTACATATGGTTATGAGCATCTTCTAAAGGCAGTCTATGAAATTGTCCAGCATTCATGATAATCTGAAACATTACAGGCTTGATTTCAAAATTAGGGACATTCAATGCAGGTATAGTGTATCCTCTATTAGGACCATGTCTTAAAGGTACTGTCATATCATTCAAAGATGGTCTTTTATATCCATTTGGTCTTCTTCCATTGTTATTATTAATATTTTTATTTCCATTGTTCCCATCATCATCATTGATATAAACTTCATCCCTTGATTTCCTATTCCTAAATGTTCTTTTAGGTTCTGGGTCAAACAATATTAAGTCAAGAGTAGGTTCTTTGACTTCAATGTTCATACAATTATAATAAATTAGGAGCAATAGAACAAAACAGTAAACATAAATAAGAACAAAATAAAGATGCAAACTTTACAAAAGCAATAAAGAAAAACACTTGTTGGGTCGAGATGAGCTCAAGGAAATGTGAGAGCAAAATATGTGAGGAAAAAATGTATGATCAAGGAGCAAGTAATCATATAAGAGAAAATCTACCCATACTGCGCAATCGTATGCATCAAATAATATAGGGTTTAAGAAAAGAAAGTAAAGAACAATTCACTTCAATGAACTAATTCGTTCTCAAACCAAGGTTAGCCATAAAACACTTGTCACTAGTTGATTGAACAGAGTCAAAGAATCAGAGTGATTAAGAGATTGATTTATCCCTGAAATTTTATTGAAATTTGTCTTGAAGAAAATTGGAAAACGTGGGAGTTAGGAGTAATGAACAGAAAGTAAAAAGATCGAGAGCAACAGTTGGAAATCAATAATAGTGACAATAGTAACCAGACAGAGAGCAAAAGAGAAAAAAAAAGAGAAATATGGTTGAAAAATGCTTAAGTTCATCAAACAAGTGACAAAAGAGAAATAAAATAATGTAGAATCAAGACTAAAAAGATGTAGGCTCAGGTTGATATTTTTACCCTATTGGTCGTTCCTACAATTTCATCTACTCTAAGAAATGAAATATGCTCCCAGCAATCTTTCAGGTTATAAGGACAGATTCCTCTGTCTTCATGTTTTTCTCCCTAGGTACATTGAGGCTAAAAGGCCTTATCTTCTCTAAGTCACCTCAAGAGTCTCTTATGTTAAACTCAATGGAGATTATGTTGCCTTCTTCAAAGAAGTAGGCTGAAGGGATTGCTAGCAAAAGCAATTTACATACAACAGTGCTCTTTACTTCTGGATATCCCTTTTAGTGAGAGAAAATACCCTAAAACTTCTGTTGATGTTCCACACTACCTTGTGAGGGTTACTTCTACTAGGGGTTTGGCCTAGGATGACTTTACATTCACAAAATTAGAACATTAAACCATGGAACAACAAACATTTCATTAAAGGAAACAGATTTACATAACAAGTCAAACCTAAGAGAAAGAGGACTACTTCTACTTTACCTTTGCCTACTAAAAATACTTAACTCAAACTAAAGAGCTTAATAAAAGCCTACCTACAAAAAAAAATGGAAGAACGGAAGAAAATCCTATGGAGGACGATGAGTCCTCTCTAAAAGTGCCAAAAGCTCCTAAAGGTGGTGATTTCTTCAATATTTATAAATGAAAGGTCCTCCTTCAGTCAATCATGTCCCTTGATTTAATCATGGTTCAGATTTCATCAGCTGCTCCCCAATCAAGGACATGCTCTCTGCCAAGTCAGCCCTAAATATTCCCTTGAGCTTTTTTTTCTTCATTCTTTTGCTGAATTTTATGTGTTGTGATGTTGCAAAACATTGTGCCATTCACCTCTCTGCTCTGCTGACATGTCCACCGGCTATAGGTTTCTTTTTCATGAAAAGGACTATTATAGTTGCTTTTTCTGCTTTATTATCTTTCTTGTCTCTTTTTTATCTTTTTCTTCTTTCTTTCTCTCCATGTTTGCTTCAATTCTGAATTGGGCTCCCTTCAAATAGTTATTGGGCATATTGAATATGCAAAATATTCCATTAAGATTATGGAAGTAATAGAAATAAACCATTAACTGTAGTTTTTGGTTCGGGGGGATGAAGGGCTGATCAGGCTTTTAGCCCATTATAGAATAGACCGAGTCCACGTCATCATGGTGTTAGCAGTGAACTGTCTATGTCTTTAGAGATTCCATTAACCTATTTGCACAAGAGCCAGGCATATCCATTTGGGGCCTTTTTTGAAATTTTCTGGTTTTTCCACTTGTTTTGTCTTTAACCATATGATATTCTTCTGATCAGCGTACTATATATGAGTTTCTTCTTAGAGCCCTGTCCCGGTGTACTGAAAAATCATTTTCCATTGACACCAAAGTACCAAAGGTATGTGTTACTATACAATTAAATTTTATTGCAAGCCCCTTCTGCTACTAGCATTATGATTTCTAGTTGAAAACAAAAATTACCAAAGTGGTTCTACACTTCTAGTTTTACCATCCTCTAGCGTCACTTTTCCTCCTATGTTCTTAAACTGACACTGAATTTATTTGGAAAAAAAAAATCCTTCCACATATAGAGAGTTAGGGGATCATTAACTTGTATGATGCGAGATTAACATCTTTCACATTTTTAATTGAATTAAAAGAACTGAAATTTCAATTTCATAACAACAGAACAATAAATAACATTAGTCATAAACATGACACAAACAAAACGTTCTTTGTTCTAGTTACCCTAGAGACACCTTAGTATCACTAGTAGTTTTACTTCATCCCTTCTCTTTCTTTTTCTCATTAGTTGTTGAGATACCGATCACCAGTTCAAATAATTACTTTAAGCAAACTATAGACAGAGGATAAAATAAAGTGATCAAGAGGAAAAGAGAAAGAAGACATGCCCTTGATTCCGTTTTTGGTCTCTCACGATATGTGCCCATAATCCATCCATTATTTATTTCTCTTTGATGTACTTGCTGTTGAAACATGTCATAATGAGTAATGAGCCTTTAATTAGTTAATAGATTAACAAGTTATTTATTAGTATAAATCCATTTGTTTACAATGTTAGCCCAGCCCTACATAAGAAAAATTAATATATGAAAATCTTCCCCACATTTATATCGTTCCAAATGTTGGTAGTGGTTGGGACAGTGGACAACATGGTGGGGGCTGATGAGGGGACTCTTTGCTTGAAATGTTCAGTTTGAACTCAAAGAACACGTAGAATATATAGTGCCTGCTGCCCCACCTGCCTCTTTCATATTAATTATTGTCCCTTCCCTAACGTACGCGGTTTCATGCGATTTTGGGGTCAACCATTTTGGTTGATTCGGCTACTTGATCTCTTTAAGTTAAGTTATTCATGTTTTGGTTTATAATCTCAACTTAAAATCAAAGACGATACCGAATCACTTTGTGGCTGACAAAAGAATCACCATCCTTAAAGAAAAGAAGATTGCGTGAATCACTTTCTTGCTTAACTAGTCTATGACCGTGCCTTCATACGAGATAGTAATAAGTAAAAAGTATAAAATAGAATTAAAATAAACAGTAAAATTACATGTACATTATGTATTATAGCAAACTATGTAAATTAATGTAAAATAGTTCAACAAATAAGATAAATTAATTTATTTCAACCTTTATAAAATTTCTTTGAACATAATGTTTGTTGTAGTATATATTAACAACTATGTCATAATCGTCAAGTATGAGAAGTTTTAATCTCTTCTTACTTTTAACCCTAAAGAGAGCAGCGTACAATTCGTCATGAGCAACATTGCCATTACTCATAAATAAATTCACTTTTTTACCAAAAAAAAATCACTTTAAACTATTTCTCGCTTGGATTTGAACTTATCTCCCCTAAAGTCGTGTGGGGACCCAAGCCAAACGGATGCTGCATTATAACATATTATATAATTATTAATTGTTTATTAAAAAATTATGATTAAATGTTTTCACATAATATCTTTTTTTAATATCACCATCACTATTATCATCATTGTCTCTCTTATTTTCTTAACACCAATCCTTCATGCTATTATAAAGGGGATTCTCTCATTTAATCTTTTATTTTTTAACATACAATAATAATTATTTAATTAAATACAAATATAAGAAAAGAGTAAAATTGTGAATACTTCTTATGTATATATTTCTTCCTTCTAGATGACGAAATTCCTTTAAAAGTATTTGTCTACATTTTGATAAGTAGTAGGAATTCCGCAAACCAATTTTTTTGTTAAGATTAAGATGACAAAAATTAATAATGAGTAGTCAATTATAACTTCAAAATCTTACAACAAAAAGATATTTTAATTGCAGGATATGAAGTTGAATAATGTTTCTGAAAGCAATTGCAAGCATAAAGCAAATGGTATTTACAATTTTCATTTTGTAATATTTAAATTTAATTAAATAATTGTGATACTTAAAAAAGCTTTAGACACCAATTGAGATAACACCAACACAATGGATTCATGTTTATATAAATTCAGGTCAATTTTTAACTATAAAATGTAAATTTAAAATAATATATATTATAATAGGAAGAAAATTCATGTTTACGGATTATATATATAATAATTTATAATTTATAATTTATTTAGAATTTAAATTTTTAGATTAATAAATTTTAATAATCTTATTTAAAATAAACTTATAATTGAGATATTTTTATACTCAAAGTCACACAAAGTATATATGAAAAGAAAAGATGGTTAAACAAATACATAAGAAGGGGAGTGAATTGTGTGTTACTTAAAATTCAAGAAACAATTCAAAAATCAACCTTTTAACATACAACTTCAACCAAAACGAAATTTATTGATCATAAAACTTTTTCCCAATACAAAACAAAATTAAAATAATTCTTATGACATCAATTCAGAGGCAATATGTAGCAGATCAAATTTGAAAGGGAAAATAGAATAATTTCAAAGTTTATGCTCACCATTTTTCAAGAATTCATGCAAGAACGAATTAGGACATAAAAGTAATGATCATATAAACCCTTATACAGATATATCATATATCAAGAATCAAAATTGTTCTGTCTTAGAGACAGAGATGTCCAGCCCAATAGACTGGTATGTTGATCTTGGATCTGGTGCCCTCTGCAAGGTATCTATGAAGGAGATACCCTTGAGTCAAGCAGATCACTGTGCACAGTAAACGAGTAACGGCTTTGACAAAGGGGGTGTGTGTGTGCGCACGTGATAGCATAACAATAAGAGAGAGAGAGCGTAACGTACCTTTAGGGTTTACCTCTAATTTATAGGAGTTACCTGTGGGTAATATGATGTGGACCTTTAGTACCTCTGATGAGGGCCCAGGCCTGTCTGCCATGCTGTCATATTAGGATTAGTATCCTTGATGGATACTATCCATAATTATACTTGATTTAAATCTTGGATTTCCCCTTATTGGGCTTGTCATTCAATGGGCCCTTTATACAGGTCCATGACAATTTTCCCTCAGCCAGGCTACCTGGGTGTCCGGCGTGAACTTCCTTGCATTTTGCTTCAGGTTTTGTGCTGAGCGGAGAGCGTTTGATTTTTTATTAACTCTTTGCATACATGTTCCTTGCATCTTGGGATTTTTCAACCAAGGTTTACCTTGCCCCTTATATCGACGGGTTAAGCATCAACCCAGGAAGATATATCACGTATCTCCCATACCAAGTTAGGGATGAGTGTTGTGCAATTGTGTACCCCTTTTATCAATTACACATTATGCAAGTGCACGTGTCAACAAGTAATAAAGTGGATGTGTGAGTCCAGATATCGTTCCCACGAAGAAAACTATAAAGTTGGGATCAATGTGAAGCAATAAAGTAACAATGTTTATGAATTAAGAGATAAGAGCTAAAATAATACTAACTACTGACTAATAACTAAAAGCAAAGTAAAAATAAACTAAGAGTGCACTCAAGAACAAAGAAGTCAAGTAACAAAGTAGATTGGGATCAGTTTCTCCAATATTGCAATTTCACCAGAATGCAGTCACAATGCTACAACAATCATCCAACCAGTAATCAGAAAACTAATGCATGCAAGGGCTCTCACCAACAATACATGTATACTAAGTCCCACATCTCTATGGCCAACATAGTTATAAATCATTAAATTCAAGTTCCATATGATTTTGTGGTGTGAATATCTCTCTACCCACAATTAACCAATTTTACTTAGTTAAACCACAATGTTTAATAACTTTCTGAGCTCACCTATATCTCTATAGCCCAAACCCTAAGTATCTTGCAGCTCTCTCTGGATAAGTCAACAAGAATAAAGACAAATTAAACACTTTATTAAACAATTGAAAGGAAAATTGTAAGAACTCACACCGTTAATTAAGGAAGGTGATCAATTAATTATGTGAAATTAGGAAATAATTCCATAATTGACCCTAATAATTATTGTGAGGCTTAAATAATTATGGTAAGTGAGTAATAATGCTGAAAGTCGCTTTTCTGACGAAAAGTGCAGATACTGATTCTGCTACTCGGTATAAATGCGTACCGATGAAGTATCCCGAAAAATTATAATAAGTGTGGGAAAATTACTAGAATAATATATAGGACTTGTAAAACGAGTTTTAAGTAAAAATAATGAGAACTGGTGTTAGAACTGATATTGCCTATGGAAAAGCGCCTACTTGAAAGGTGCTGCGAAAAATAAAATAAAAATATGATAAATTTTACAAAAATGAGTAGGTTTAGAATCCTAAGTTTGGGATTAAAATTCTAAGCGTAGAATTTAGCGCTAATACAGTGCGATTAAGACTTAAGTGGCCTATATAAGGCCTTGGCACATGATCCTAGGTCATTTGTGTTGCCCCCTACGTGAGTTTTGCTGAAGTTCAGTCAGCCATCTTGCCACCACCTCTTCTCCACCTCTTGTGAGCCAAGTTGTCCAATTTCTTCATGAAATCTTCTTCCAAACACTTGGTGTGAGTGAGAGTCTTCATTGGGAATGAGTTGTGACCTTGTGTTCTGAGTTGTGTTGCTGTCTTGGGAGGGTTTTGGGGCTGAGTTCTTTGCTTGGGTTGTGGAAGCCATTTTCTTGGTGGTTGGTACTCCAAGAAGCAATCTTTGTGAAGAAAAGACCTTGCTTGCTTGGTATTTTCGTGCCTTTGTGAAGTCAGAACTGTAGAGGCAGTGTGATGAGCTCCAAGAGCCTTGGTTACTCTGTTTTGAGCTTGGGTAAGTGTCACCAACCAAGACCATGTGTTTTCATAATTAAAAATAGAACCTTGATGTATGTAACTAGCTAAAGATCATAACTTAAGGTTGGGTAAGGTTAAACACACCTATAAATGCATGTTTAAGCTTCTGGAATCGGTAAAAATGGAACCTTTGGATTGATATCTCGCGAAATGCAGAATCTGAGTTATGCCGCGAAATATCTGGATATTGGGTTAGAAATATCTGGATATTGATATCCGAATATCGATATCCGGATATGGGATTCTGAATATCTGGATATTGATATCCGGATATTTCTAGTCAGATATCCGGATATTGATATCCGGATATGCCCCCAATGAATATCCGGATATTCTGGATTTTCGAAGAACAGTAGCTGCACTGTTCATTTAGAATATTGTTATGGGTTTGTGGACCCTAGTTTGATGAAGTAGGACTTCTGTAAAGATTAATCTAAGTCAGAATCAAGTGATTAAGGGCTTGTGGCTTTATGAGAAGCCTTAAGACGTGAAAAGTAAAGGAAAGACGTTGTCTTTATGTCATATGCTGGTATGACGTGTATTGATATGATTATTGGTCCAAAACAGATTGTGATTCTGCTGTGTTTAGACTTTGAGATTGGTTGGACTCTTGGCATTGGATAGTTAGCTTGCAAGGTAAGCTTTTGTGTCCTCGGTTTAGCCATTGTGTGGTTCCACCATACCCCATGGGGGAATGGTTTATATGCATGTTGTGTTTACATGCTTTGATAATAGAAAATGTTGTTGAGCTTTATGTGCAATGGCTTTTAATATGTATGTGATGTTCCACTTCGACGGTTAGCCTGAGTATGTGGCGTCATACAAGAGGGTAACACCGTGGGTGGGTGCAAGTGGCGTCTTGCACTAGTGTGGGCAATAGACGTATTCCTGCATTCTATGGCAAGTAGATTAGTATTGACACACATGACATGATTATCTGCTGCATTGCACTATTTTAGAACTTATACTGTTGAACTATTTTAAAACTTATATTGCACATGTAAGTGAGCTTGGGGTGGAAGATCCTTGAGGACCCCTTTCCTTACTGAGATTTCTGTTTAGAGATCTCACTCCATGTTTGGGGCGCTTATTTCAGGTTCAGGTAACCCAGGGGCCGAGACCTCTAGCGGCAGGAGGCCAGAGCTTAGTTGATTATCATGTTTGTTGTTTATGCTGATGCACCTACTTGGTTTTATGCTTTTACCATTACCATGCTGTTTGTATTGAGACTTGATGAGTATGCTGTTTATTTGGTGAGCATGGGGATTGTCCATGCCACATTGGTTTGACGATGTTTTAGTTTGTTTGCGTTGTATAAACTATCAGGGTTGTCCGGTCTACATGTTGTAGTTCCGCGACTAGAGACATGTTGATGTTAATTTTGTATTGAGGTATTTCAGTTAGCTGTCTTTTGCAATTTACATACAGGCAATGTTTTGAAATGAATTAAGTAATTCAACTTGGTAAGGATAATGACGTCATAATTGAAAAGAAAAAGATATTCCGATATTTTAATTAAGCATGGCTTAATACGATGACATGTTAACAAACCGGGTATACACGGGGTGTTACAAAAATCATGCAACAAAGTTTAGGCAAACTGATTACATCACAATAAGGGTACTTTATCACCCAATCCTAACAATTTAGTTCATAATTGGGTGGAAGGAAACAACAAAGAAAGAATAAGATTTCATAGATCTAAGATAACCAAAACAGGGACGTTGTTGTAGCACTACTCTCGCAACAACCGTGAGCTCCACCACCATTAACCTTGCCTCAGTCGCCGGAACAGTGCAGAAAGTCATTGGATTCAATGATCTCTCTATTGAACCCTAGCTCCTTGCTTTGATTCGCTGGATTTCTCTCAACGAACCCTCAAATCTCTTCCAAGTGTTCCCCCACTTTCTCTCCAAAAGAGAAGCTGTCTAGCCTCAAAGAGAGACTCTCCAACCTGTTTGATGTGTAGGCTTCTTCTTTTTATAGACTTTGATGAATTGGGCTCCAATTAGCTTTTCAAATCCATTTCAAATCATGTTCAAATATGCTCTGTTTTGCTGCAGCAATGATTGAAGATACAACTTTGTTTTGCTGCATCACTGATTGGAGATTCTTTCCTTATTTGCTGCAGCGTTGAGTGGAGATACAACTCTGTTCTGCTACAGCGCTGGTTGGAGATTCTTTCCTTATTTGCTGCAGCTATGATTAAAGATACAGCTATGTTTTGCTGCAGCACTGATTGAAAATTCTTTCCTTATTTGCTGCAGCGCTGATCAGGGACATCACATAATGCTGCTGCATATCTTCTCCAAATCTTTCCAAATATACTTCAGATTTGATTTGGATTTGTGCGCGCTGATTTGTGGGATATTTGATTAGGATTCTTGAAGATCCTTGAGTGATTATTCATATCAGAATATCTATTTTCGTGCTCAGAAGCTTCCCTCCATTAATTTGGGTGTGGGTCCATAGCTTGCTGGTGATGATTTCAACCAGACATGCTGTTGACCTCATCTTCGATGCTACAACACTACTTTTCCATGCTACAGCATTGACCTGCAATAAAATAGAAAATGAAATAAATGGTTATTACACTCAAATTATCTTCAAATATCAACACTTAGCGTATTTCTCATTCAAATCATGAAAATATAAAATTCATGCAGTAATCATGAAAAATCAAGAGAATTATGCACAAGTATGGCACCAAATTATCACATATAAGCCTAAAAATAACTCTATTTTATAGAGTTATCACACTCCAAGCTCAAAACGTTGCTCGTCCTCGAGCAACAAGAGACTTCTTAGGCTTAACAAACATCAAATCAGTAACTTTTGTATCAGAGACTATTGCTGAAATTCTCCACATTGCAGTAGCATTGCTATAGCATAGTTGCATGTGATTGTTGATCTTCAGCCGTCATCCTTACTTCAACTTCAGTATTCCTTGTTGGCTTCTTCTTCTTAAGGCTTCATAGCTTTTGGACAGATCAGTGTGTGTGTGCTAGGAACTTCCTTCTCGGGTTGATCCACCTTGGTGCTTGAAACTAAGAGTCCTAAGGCCTAGTTGCTTGACTCATGCTTTGCCAAGCCTGAATCTACACCCATGTGAACAATACTTGAAGGAACGAGTGTCCACCTTGCATTTTTAGCTTTGCCTTCCTCTTTTGTCTTGTGCTTTTGCACTTATTCTATTTTTGGGGTTTTCACCTTTTTTTTTCTTTTGATTCCATTTTTTCTGAGGAAGAATTCTTTATGCATTGGCACTTTGTTGCTTGGCTTCTTTCACCCTTATAGCCTTGAAATTTGTTTCATGTGGTAAGATTCAAAGTCATCAAATTTCTGAGTCCTAAGCCTTCTTCCGCAATTAACTCCTTGGTTTCTCTTGCCTCCAATTGATCCCTTGTGCTTAGATGATCCCTCCATTGGCCTTTCACCTTTATTGGTTTCTGCTTTCAAGTCCTACTTTGGTATCCATTTAGACTTTGGCCTAAGATCACTGACGTTCATTCTTATGCTAAGTCCTTTAGCATTCTTAACTCAGCATCAGTACTGAGTTTCCTTCTCATTTTTAACTCAGCATCAGTACTGAGTTTGCTTGTTGAGTCCCTTATTTTCCTTTCATGTTTTGCCTAACTTCTTTTATTTGCAATAGAAAGAAACCAAAACCTAATTTAAAAAATTTTAAAAATTAAATCTACGTAGCATACAGATTCCTTACTAATATTTTTCAGTAGGTATAAAATGATATAGACAAGAAATGAACAAGACAACCTGGATTATCATTGAATTTTCAGATTGGTGGAGTCCCTTTGTTGTTGGGACTCCAAACTCAATTTCTTGAACAAGGTTCTTGCTAAAATGCTTTGAGGGACTCCAAACTCAGCTTTTTGCTGAGTGCTTTCAGGATTTCATTCAAGAATTAAACTTGACTTTTTTTCCCGTAGCACTTTATCCCTTCTGCCACAGCTATAATGTAGCAGTATTGTAGCAGTGGAAACTTAATTATCCATAAATTGCACCTGCATCAATAAAAATAATTAGTGTAGAATCTTTTTGCTAATCTAACATAATATAAAAATTGAAATTCAGAAATTTAAATGCAATAAAACTAAAGAAAAGTATAGAAATATCCTAATTGATTTGGGCTGCCTCCCAAAAGCGCTTGTTTTATAGTCTTCAGCCTGACTTTGATTGAAGATCAAGGTGGCTTAAAACAAAGGAAGAAAAACAACTTTGAATCCTTGGTCAAATTCTTCTCGCATGTAGACTCTTCCTTCATCTTGACCTTTGGATTGTCTTTATCTTGGTCTCCATCCATTTCAAGAATCAGCTCACTCTTCCACATATCTTCTGTAAGAACCCGCACCGTTAATTAAAGAAATTAATTAATTATATATGAGAATTAGGAAATAATTCCATAATTGATCCTAATAATTGTTATGAGGCTTAAATAAGTATGATAAGTGATTAAGAATGCTGAAAGTCGTTTTTCGGAAGAAAAGTGCAGATACCGGCTCTGCTAGTCGGTATAAATGCGTACCGAAAAAGTATCCCGGAAAATTATAATAAGTGCATGATAATTCCTAGAATAATATATAGGACTTGTAAAACGAGTTTCAAGTTAATGTAATGAGAACTGGTGCCAGAAACTGATACTGGCTATGAAAAGCGCGTACTGGAAAGGTGCTCCGAAAAATAAAATAAAAAAATGATAATTCTTGTAAAATTGAGTAGGTTAAGAATCCAAAGTTTGGGATTAAAATGCTAAGCGTAGCAATTAAAGTTAATATTGTGTGTTAAATGCTTAAGTGACTATCAATAGGCTTATTAAGGCACAAAACCCTAGACACTCAGATTTGCTATGTGACCTTGTGGCTGATCAGCCCTCTCCCTTCTGCTCCATTGCCATCTCCTCCTTTTTCTTGGTAAACCTTAACCAAGTGACCACTTTTCTTGGTGGTTTCTTCATCAAAACACCTTGTGGTTGTGGGGAGTAGCCTTGTGAGTGAGTGAGACTCCTTTTTCTGAGCATCCAGCTGCTGTGAGGGAGTGTGGCTGAGTTGTGTTCCTTGTTGGTGAGGTAGGGGCCTTTACCTTGGCTTTGTGGAGCTTCATGGAGCTTTCTTTGTGAAGAAAGGAACCACCTTGGTGTGTTATTTTCGTTTTGTGTCAAAGTCAGAATCTTGAGGAGCTGTTGGTGAGCTCCAAGAGCACTCTTTCCTCTGTTCTTAAGCTTGGGTAAGTGTCACCAACCTTGATCATGTGTTTTGTGCTCTAAAGATGAAGTCTTGGTATGTTAATAGGTTAAACAAGTAACTAACCTTAACATGAACCTAAAAACGTATAAAGATGCATGCTTGGACGTTGGAATGGCTTAAAAATGGAACCTTGGAAGTGATACTTCGTGAAATGCAGAAACTGCATTCTATCGCGAAATATCCAGATATGATATCCGGATATGGGATATCCGGATTTGATATTCATGTTGTGTTACATGTTTTTGATGTTTTGGAAATGCTATTGAGCTGTTATATGCTAGTGCCTTTATGATATGCATGTGTGTTCCACCTATACGGTAAGCCTGAGTATGTAGTACATACAATATGGTGAGGCTGTGGGTGAGGTACAAGCGGTGTTCCTTAGGTAATAGACGTATTCCTGCATTTCTCTGGCCAATAGAATAGTATTGACACACATGGCATGAATATATGTTGCACTGCATAGTTTTGGAACTTATATTGGAAATTACTGCTTTTGAACTTATATTGTACATGTAAGTGAGCTTGGGGTGGAAGATCCTTGAGGACCCCTTGTCTTACTGAGATTTCTGGTTTAGAGATCTCACCCCAGGTTTGGGGAATGCTTATTTCAGGTTCAGGTAATGCGGGGGTTGAGACCTCTAGTGGCAGGAGGCCAGAGCTTAGCTGATAGATGTTGCATGTTTATGCTGCTTATGATGATATGCTGCTATGATTGGAGGTGGGATCATATTTACTGTCTTATGCTTTTAGCTTCAGTTTATGGATTTCTCTATTGCGACTATGTTGGTTACACTGTTGATTTGGTGAGCCTGGGGATTGTTCATGCCACATAGACTTGATTATGTCTTGTTTCTGTTGGAGTTGTATTAATGTATCAAGATATTGTCCGGACTATGTGTAGTAGATCTGTGACATAGATACTCACTTTATCTATATTATGAGGTATTCCAGTTAGATGTCTATTTGCATTTTACATACATGCGATATTTTATGAAATTGATTAAGTAATCAACTTGGCTAAGTATAATGACGTCATAATTGAAAAGAAAAAGATATTCCGCAATTTTTAATTAAGCGCAGCTTAATACAATGATATGTTAACAAACCGGGTATACACAGAGTGTTACATCTTCCATAACCTTTGGTTCATCATGGCATGTCTCTTTGAGATATTGAGAAATAATTGGGTCCTTCTTCATGTCAAGGACTGCAAAATCTAATGGTTGTGCAGAGTTGCCTATCATCACATTTTTAACAACATCAACTGATATTTTTAGGACTTGACTAGGCACTTACAAAGTCATCTTTGTAGACCTTATGCTCTTTATTCCCATCTTTTCTAGTAGATTCATGGGCATCAAATTCGCATTAGCCTCAATATCACATAAGGTGCTATTCTCTGGCACATCATCTTGTTGCTTCTGAAGTCTTTGAGGGAAGGGAGGTGGTGGTCTAATTGTCCTGTTGACTTGCTGACAGTGTTGTTGCTTTGCTGGAGCATTCTGTTCTGTGGTAGCAACTTCAGGTGCAACATGTTGTTCTTTTAATTCATCTTCCACAACAACCTTGTCTCCTTCCTTCTGAATTTCAGCTTCCTCCTTCAGCTTGTGGTAGTTCTCTATGGCCTCTGGTCTATCTACTGCTTCTCATTCTTTAATGCTACAACTTTGATTTGCTCATATCCAATGCTTCTTGGATCTTCAATATTGTTGGGCAGTGTTTTATATGATATATCTTTCATAGCTTCCACCAACTAACCCATTTGAGTCTCTAAGTTCTTGATTGATGCAGTTTGGTCTTGGATAAGAGCATCACTTCTTGCCATAAAGTCCTTCAGCATACTCTCCAACGCATCAGAGTTGTCAGCTTGCTGTTCAGGCTGCTGGTAATGTTGTTGTTGTTGTTGCTGTTGGAATGGTGGTTTGTGATCTTGCAGTGTTGTAGCAGACGCTGACCCTTGTTGTTGCCCTTCAAAATAAGAAAAATTTGGAAGATTCCACCAATCTGAGTTGTAGGTGTTTGAATACGGATCATCCATGTTATAATTTCCTGCAAAACAGGCAGATTGAGGATTTTGGGGACAATCATCATAAACATGTGGGCCATTACAGAAAACACAAGATACAACATTATAAATTGAATGTGCTTGTTGTACTCTAGCATTAGCAATAATGCTGAGAGTCTCTATTGTATTATTCAGAGAGGATGTATGTGCTGCTAATGAAGATATAGCATCAAGCTCCAGTAATCTTGCAGCTTCATTCTGTGCAATTGACCTCTCTGTTGGCCATTGGTAATTGTTGTATGCCATCCTCTCTAGGATCTCATATGCTTCAGTTGTCTTGTCCAAGAGGGCTCCTCCAGATGATGCATCTACTATATCTCTCGTTTTTCCATTCAGCCCAAAGTAGAAAGTTTCCATCTGGATCCATTCGGGTATGCCATGATTGGGGCATCTCCATAGAAATTCCTTGAATTTGTCTCAGCTTTCATATAGTGATTCTCCATCAAATTGCTGGAACATTGATATGCCATTCCTTAATTGAGCTGCCTTGGTGGGAGGAAAGAATTTGATCAAGAACTTTTCAGCAAGGTCCTCCCATCTTTTGATTGAATTAGATGGTAGAGTATTGAGCAATGTCTTAGCTCTATTGGAGACAGAATAAGGAAACAACTTCAGTCTCAGTGCATCAGATGTGACTCCTAGTATCTTAAAGTTGTCTGCCACGTCCATGAAGTTCTTCAAGTGTAGATGTGGGTCTTCACTTGGCTACCGATTGAACTAGCCAATAGTTTGCAGCATGTCAAATATCACTGGTCTAAACTCAAAATTATTTGCTGCAACATCAGGTTGCACAATGGCAGAATGAAGATTGTTAAGTGCTAGCATTCCATGTGCCCTGATTCAGATTTCATCCTGGGTTTGGACCTAGTCCATCAACACCAGAACTTGTTATTCTTGCTGCCATGTCAGGTAATGCTGTAGCAATGCTCTGTCACTGCTGCCTCTCCCTAGCTTGAAGTGTTCCTTCAATTTTTGGATCAAAGAATACTTCTGTTTAGTAAGGGGAACTGTTCATGTACTACTGCAAAACCTGAAAACGGAAAGAAGAGGGATCAAATATCACTTCACAAAGAAACTAACTTTATAAGTTTTCCTCGGCAACGACGCCAAAAACTTGTACAAGTGTGTACCCCTTTTATCAATCACACATTACGCAAGTGCACGTGTCAACAAGTAATAGAGTGGATGTGTGAGTCTAGATATCGTTCCCACGAAGAAAACTATAAAGTTGGGATCAATGTGAAGCAATAAAGTAACAATGTTTATGAAAGTTTATGAATTACGAGATAAGAACTAAAATAATACTAACTACTGACTAATAACTAAAAGCAAAGTAAAAATAAACTAAGAGTGCACTAAAGAACAAAGAAGCCAAGTAACAAAGTAGATTGGGATCAGTTTCTCCAATATTGCAATTTCACCAGAATGCAGTCACAATGCTACAGCAATCATCCAACCAGTAATCAGAACACTAATGCATGCAAGGGATCTTACCAACAATACATGTATATTAAGTCCCACATCTTTATGGCCAACATAGTGATAAATCATTTAGTTCAAGTTCCATATGATTTTGTGGTGTGAATAATCTATCTACGCACAATTAGCCAATTTTACTTAGTTAAACCACAATATTTAATAACTTTCTGAGTTCACCTATATCTCTATAGCCCAAACCCTAAGTATCTTGCAGCTCTCTCTCGATAAGTCAACAAGAATAAAGACAAATTAAACACTTTATTAAACAATCGAAAGAAAAATCACGCAACAAAGTTTGAGCAAACTGATTACATCACAATAAGGGTACTTTATCACTCAATCCTAACAATTTAGTTCATAATTTGGTGGAAGGAAACAACAAATAGAGAATAAGATTCCATAGATCTAAGATAAGAAAAACAGGGACGTTGCTATAGCACTGCTCTCGCAGCAACCGTGAGCTCCACCACCATCAACCTTGCCTCAGCCGCTGGTACAGTGCAGAAAGTCATTGGGTTCAATGATCTCTCTATTGAACCCTAGCTCCTTCCTTTGATCCGCTGGATTTCTCTCAACGAACCCTCAAATCCTTTCCAAGTGTTTCCCCACTTTCTCTCCAAAAGAGAGGCTGTCCAACCTCAAAGAGAGACTCTCCAACCTGTTTGATGTGTGTAGGCTTCTTCTTTTTATAGACTTTGATGAATTAGGCTCCAATTAGCTCTTCAAATCCATTACAAATCATGTTCAAATCTGCTCTGTTTTGCTGCAGCAATGATTGAAGATACAACTCTGTTTTGCTGCAGCACTGATTGGAAATTCTTTCCTTATTTGCTGCAGCGTTGATTGGAGATACAGCTCTGTTTTGCTACAGTGCTGATTGGAGATTCTTTCCTTATTTGCTGCAGCTATGATTGAAGATACAGCTCTGTTTTGCTGTAGCACTGATTGAAAATTCTTTCCTTATTTGCTGCAACGCTGATCAGGGACAGCACATAATGCTGTTGCATATCTTTTCCAAATCTTTTCAAATATACTTCAGATTTGATTTGGATTTGTGCGCGCTGATTTGTGGGATATTTGATTAGGATTCTTGAAGATCCTTGAGTGATTATTCAGATCAGAATATCTATTTTCATGCTTAGAAGCTTCCCTCGATTAATTTGGGCTTGGGTCCATAGCTTCCTGGTGATGATGTCAACCAGACATGCTGCTGACCTCATCTTTGATGCTACAACACTACTTTCCGATGCTACAACATTGACTTGCAATAAAATAGAAAATGAAATAAATGGTTTTTACACTCAAATTATCTTCAAATATCAACACTTGGCATATTTCTCATTCAAATCATGAAAATATAAAATTCATGCAGTAATCATGTAAAATCAAGAGAATAATGCACAAGTATGGCACCAAATCATCACATATAAGCCTAAAAATAACTCTATTTTATAAAGTTATCAATGAGCTTAGGTAGTTGGGATCCAACTGGCGGGTTGCCCCAAGCATCATCCCTTACGCACATGCTCTGAGTTTGTAGCTTTCTTTCTGGGACCGATAATGTTTCTCTCATCCCTTTATCTCGGTGGTTGAGCATCAACCCGGCAAGATACTACACGTGTATAACCGGGTAACGATGAGCTTGAGTTATTGGGATCCAACTGGCGGGTTGCCCCCAAGCATCATTCCCGTAATTCGGCCAAAAGTTGTTGTGTACACGTGTCTTGAGTTTTACGTGCCGACTTATCATCAGCAATCATTTCATTCTGACACATGCTGATGGTCGCGTGTGTTGCGTGCTGCAGTCGTTTTGTGCTATTTTCGCATTTCGTGCACTTTTATTAGGAGTGTCATTTCAGGCATCTAATCATTGCTTTTCAAGTTAAATGACAGTGGTGGCTAGGGGTGTAAATGAGCTAAGCTGGCCTACAGAGGCCTACGGCCTAGCCTATATTAGGCTAGACTTGGCCTATTATAAGTAGTAAAATAGAATAGGCCTAGGCTTTTAACAAACCCTAGCCTCTCACGAGACGATGAACCGGTTTTCTCTGAGGGAACTTCAGAAGAGCCTTGTTTCTTTTTCTTCTATCTAAATGTCGTGACTCAACTCGGCATTATGTTTCCTTTCACTGAGTTCCAGATCGACATCCTAAATCACCTTCACATAGCTCCCACCTAACTTCACCCCAACGGCTGGGGTTTTATCAAGGCGTTCGAGCATTTTTGTGCATACCTTGCTCTTCCGCCTTCTGTTTGTGTTTTCTTTTTCTTTTCCAAGTTATAACCCCTCGAACTGGCCGTGAACCGCCAGAACGAAAAGGTTGGGTTACCATCCAGGGTATCCTTGATCATAAACTTTTCCAAGTTTACACTATGTCTTTCAAGAACTTTAAAGACAAATTCTTTAAAGTTTCTACGCATTGCGGTAAGGAGGTATGTTTTCTCAATAACTGTGGCTCCGAGGATGTGGCGGGGAAATTTCCCTTATACTGGTCATCTGACCACCATCACTTTCCTTCTTCAAGTTATCGTTTCAAAGAGTCTGAGTTGAACCCCATTGATGTCGATAGTGTAATTGCCATGGGTACATACATCCAGTCGCACAAGCATGCTAGCGTTGCATCCCTTATCTATAAGTCCCAAGAAGAACTTGATGCCGAATTAAGTATGTTTTACTTTCACACTTATATGCACGTTTGTTATACTACATCTTATAACTGACTTCATTGTCTTTGATTTGTAGATCCCGACATGGAAAATCAGCAGAATGAGCAACCCAGCTGGCTTGTTGTCTTGAGCCAGGGAAAGAAGGACCCTGTTGTCGATTCGACAAGCAGGAAGAGGAAAGCCTCAGACCTGAAGGCCAAGAAGCCTGCTGCTGACAAGGCGAAGGGGATCCTGGTTGATAAAGGCCATGCTTTTGCTATCAGCAGTAAGAATAAAGGTGTCCCTACTGATACTGGTGCCCCTACCTCCTCTCAACAAGTGGTTAAGACTCATCCCCCTCCTCCGTCTACCGCGCTGGCCAAACATGTTGTATGGCAGTCTGGGATAAGAGATGTTCTCCGGTATGCTATCTGCCCTCTCGAACCCTTCTTCAGCTCATCTCTTTTTACTGCTTACCAGATTAAGGAGCTAGAGGAGATGGAACTCAGCTATGTGAAGATGGCCGGACTGGCAAGGCCTTTACTTTCTCTGAAGCCCAAATATATTCTCACCCTCAATGAGGCTGCTGCATCTCGGAAGGAGAAGGTGAAGACGGTTGTAGAGCTGCTTAAGGTGAAGGAGGATTTCTCCTCCCTCAAAGAGGACCATGACCAGACTGTTGCTGATCTGGCCAAAGTAAAGGATAATTTCACCAATCTTCAATGGGATAACAACCAGCTTCAATATCTGCATGCCAGCAACTACCAGAGTATGAAGGATTTTAAAATAAGATATGAGGAGTTGGAGGGGAAGTTAAAAGAAGTTGAGGATAATGCCCAGCTCTACCGGGGTGAACTTGAAAAATCCATCGCCGGCTCCTTCAACAATGCCTTAAGCCAACTTAAGGTCCTCATTCCGGATCTGTAGTTGAACGTGGTCGGCCTGAATTCCCGGGCATACGTCAGCAATGGCCGAATCATTCCTCCTCCCTCTGCATCTCCAGCAGGTGACTTGGTCACTCAAACTGAGGGGGAGGTGATTGTTGTTGAAGAGGGTGAGGAGGCAACCAATCAGCCCGCTGAGGTTCCTGCGGCGCCAGGGGAGACTCCTGCCATCCCAGGTGAATGAAGGTCCAGGATTCCGGTTAACCTTGTACTTTGTTTCTTTTTAATTGGGGCTCTTGAGCCCCTTTTCGATTTGTTTTGAATATTGTTGTGGTGCTTCCCGATCTTTCTTAATATTTTGAAGTTCTTCATTTGCCGTCATAATTTTGTATTTTGCATTGCATATTTCTTTAACAGCTTAGACGCATTTGCCTAAGTATTTAAGGTTCATAATCTTTCTGGATTGCCTGAAGTATTTATTAAATACTTCTTAGTACTTAGCATTCTTCCTTATTTTATAAACAGATTTGCATATCCATTATCCAGGTTTATAACTTAGACAATTTCCCAACTTTTCTTAAACCTCATTCGTGTTGCCCCCCATCCAAGATGGGTTATTCTTAACAACTCAAATATATTCTCACTTTTGCAACTCGTGCATTTTACAAGTGCAAGTATACTGACCTGGCCGAGGTCAAAGAACATTATACGGATTCCTTTTTTTGTCATTTTCTATGACACATGTTTATTTTGACTTAACCATTTTGGCAAGCCTGCATTGGTGATGGTAATAGTCTTTGTTGACCTAACCGTTTCATCATAACCTGGATTTTGTAACCCGGTTTTACCCAAGGTAAAGGCAGTTTTGTCACTTGTCTCCCTTAGGTCTGTTGATCGAGGTAAGGAGCATTTCGACTTGGTCAGAGTCAGTATGACAAATTGCACTTGCACCTCAGAATGTGTATTGATGCATCACAACTGAATAAGAATGAATCTTTAAAAAAGAAAAATTCCTCACTTCTTGATATCAAACTTGTCGATTACATGAATTTGTCGGCATATTCGGCTTTAGTCGAGTTCCTATAAAAAGAAAATAATTTGCTTAAAAAAAACTTCAAATAAATTGAAATATTTCAAATCTTCAGAAGGCGCATCCCCAGATTTAGCTGTAATATATTTTCAGCCTAGCCGCATTACAGGTTCTCTTGATTCCTTTGTCTTCCGTTGTTTCCAGGACATAGGCTCCTTTTCCAAGCTTTTCTTTAACTCGGTAAGGACCTTCCCACTTTGCAGCTAGCTTCCCGTCTCTGGCATTCTTATTGCCAATGTCTGATCGTCTGAGTACCAAGTCATTTTTCTCAAAGACTCTTGGTCTCACTTTTTTGTTGTATCGGGTTGCTATCAGTTGTTTGGCCATCATATCTTGGCAGTAAGCTGTGACCCTGGCTTCATCGACGAGATCCAACTCAGCAGAGAGCAGTTTACTGTTTTCTTGTTCATCTACTTAATAGCATTCATTCTCCTCCAAGAGGGTTCTCCAATTTCTACCGGGATCATGGCTTCACAACCATATGTTAATCTAAAAGGGGTTTCCCCTGTTGCAGTCTGGGTGCTTGTTCGGTATCCCCACAAAACAAAGTATAATTGATGAACCCAGCTTTCTTTGGCATCCATCATTCGTTTCTTGAGCCCGTCAACGATTACCTTGTTTGCAACTTCAGCTTGCCCATTTGACTGTGGGTGTTCCACCAATGCGAAGCGGTGTTTGACCCTTAGGTCTTTCATTAACTCCTGGAACCTTTTATCAGCAAACTGTGTTCTATTACCAGTCACCACCTCAGCTGGTATTCCAAACCTGGAAACAATGTTCCTTTCAAAGAACCTTTGTACCCTGGCCGAGGTTATTGTGGTAACCGGTTCTGCTTCTATCCAATTAGTGAAGTAATCCACAGCCACAATTAGCCACTTCAACTGTTCTTCAACAGCTTTGAAGGATCCCAGCAAATCCATCCCCCATTTGAAAAAGGGCCCTAGAGCTGATATATATTTCAATTCTTCTGGTGGTGAAAGAATTAGTCTTCCATAGTCGGCCAGTAGTAGCCAGCTCGGAGAGCCTTTCTAGCCAAAGCTTTACCCCTCGTGTGTTGGCCATTAATTCCTTCGTGTATCTCAGCCAGCATATATTCTGCTTCTTCCGAGTTGAAGCATTTCAGCATAGGGATATGCAATCCCTTTCTATACAGTTGATCTTCAACTATTGCATATTGCGTTGCATCTCGAACCAGCTTCCTAGACTCCAATGGGTCCTTGACACGAGCTGTCGAACTCGCGCAAATTAAAAATTATTTTTTAATTAGGGTTCAGAAAATTTGCAGTAAAGTGGAAACCCTATTTCGTCTCTCAAGGAAATTGTTTTGGTTAAAATCGCTTATGAGAACAGAAAATTAAAAGGGGGTTTTGAATTTTTGTTTGAATAATTAAAAGACAGAATATAAAAATTAGGATTAAAAACTCGTAATTAAAAATTAACCAACCTAAGGTTAGGGTTCCTAGGATGTCCTTCCTTGGATAAAAATTACCAAATTCGTAATTAAACTCAATTGAATCAGAATCTTTATTTTCAATTGAGAACAATCTGATCATCAAATCTGATGATCATTCTTTTCCCATAATCGCAATCGCAAACCTCAGATCGAATATCCACAATCGCACGATATCGATCTGAGTTAGGGTAAAGAAACGAATCTGATTGGAGAGTGATCGTGAATCCTCTAGACAGATCCATGGAATCCCTTCCCCTTAGGTTGATTAAAGGGGTTTTAGCCTAGCATGGCTAGGATAAACACGATTAAAAATTAAAATAAAATAAAAAGAAGAAGAACAAGATGAAGAACGCGAAGAACGCTTCAGAGAATTTGCTTTGATCCTCAAATTCAAAAATTCAGAATAAATAAAAGTTTCCTACTCTGCGGTCATATACCCCTACCCAAATCGGGTTAGGGCTCAGTTCTGATCGGCTCATCTATCTATAATACGAAATAAAATAAATAAAATAAAATAAAACTAAAACTTGGCTTTGGGCCACTTAAGTAATTGGGTTTTAATTTAAATTACAAGTCCAATAATCAAATAAAACTTCAGCAAAACGCGTCCAACTTGGCGTCCGAAATCAACCTTCTTCCAGTTCGAATTGGGCTTCGATCTCCACATAAGAATTCTAGCTCTCTGTGTTGTCTGAAAAAACCAACAAGAACAGAGTCAATTCGACAAATATGGACCGAGATATGACCAAAATACAGAAGTAACGTAAAGCTGAAAAATTCTGACGAAAATAAATTAAACCCAATCTAAAACCAAAAATCTAAATTAACTCTAAAAATCATTATTTTATTCAAATAAATCCTAAAAATACTAATCAAGAGTAACAAATAAGTGTAATAAAATATGAGTTATCAAATTCCCCCACACTTATCTTTTTGCACTCCTGGGCAAAAACTATAATAGAAAAAGAAAGCAAAGAAATAAGAAAAGAGTGAAGATTAACTTATCCTTCCTAATAATTAGCAAGTATACAAGAGATAACAAAAATCACAAGTCTTGAACAGATAAACCAACCAGGATAAAAGTTCCTTAATCTCAAATCACAAGACCTGTCAATTTCAACTGCAACTGCTAACTACACAAAAATGGTTCCTCACAGGATGCTCTCAATTTTCTCTCAAGTGTATTAGTTAATTCAGTATATCACTCAAAGCAACTCAAGAAAATCATCCTACCATAGGCTTGCTCAAGTTCTACTTCTCCACTGCTAATAACACATGCATGCACAAATCAAGAGGGCTTTATGCAGGGTTGTAATGGGGCTGAGGTAAAGGTATGGATGAATATGGAAGAGAAAGCTAAACACTCCAGAAACTTACAAAGAGCAAAAGTTAAGAACTAAACTAAGAACATAAAACAAAGATAATGAAAAGATAGAAATAAACACAATTTTTTTTTCTTTTTGCTTTTTCTCCCTTTTTGTTTTTTTTTGTTTTTTTTTTAGAAACAATAATACAGACAAAATATCCAAATGGTTACCCCCCACACTTAAACTTTGCACGTCTCGGGCAAACCCCCACACTTAAACAAAACTCTACAGTAAAACCAATGATCAGTAAATCTCAAGGATGTGGAATTAATTGGTTTTTCACTTAGGCTTGTAATGTGGCTAAGAAACATAGGTGACATAAGGCACAAAAGGGCTAACCAAGGGAATACAATGCAAGGATGGCTATTTGGCTAAAGTGGGAAAGAAAAGAAAGAATGCCTCAATCATATTCATGCATGCAAGTGAAAAATGCAGTTTCAAAAAGAACAAGAGCAAGTTCTAGAGGACAACAATCAAGAACCGAATCACACAAGAAAGAAAGATTGACCTACAGATGAAGACCATGTCTACAGGCTCAAAACCTCACAAAGGTATACCAAATCATGCAATCAGCAGCACAATATCAAGTAACAAGTAATGCAATCCAAGAATCAAGAACCAGAGCCTAACAGACTATGCTATCAAACACTGTGATCCAAGTCTACTTCATGTACCACTCAATAATTACCAGAAAGAAGAGAAAAATCTACCTATGAAAGTCAAAAACTAAAAGGAAGAAAGGAAAAGAAAAATAAAAATGCAAATAACAGAAAGAAAAGAAAAAGAGGGAAGAGAACTCCCTAAGGAGAATAAACAGCATCAAGTAGCTTGATTTCTTCCTCACTGGTTTAACACTTTCTTCAAGCAAAATGCGGTGCATGCATATGGAAGGGCTGTTTTCCACATTATCTGCTAAAGTCCATCCAATTGCCTTCTTATTTTCTTTCAGCAATGTCAGAAGCTTTTCCTCCTGCTCAGGTAGAAGGTTCTTGGCCACTATCACATGTAACTGCTCATTTTCCTCCAGATATGAATACTTCAGATGGTCAGGCAGAACCTTTAGTTCCAACTTAGGTGGCTGCTCAGTGCATGGGAGAAGTCTAGTGGGAACAGGTTCTATAGAAAACATATTAACATCTATGCCTGCAATCAAATTCTCAGAAAAAGAATCATCAATAATTTCAACTGGTAATTCAGAATTCAACTTCAATGTAGAACCACTGTGTAAATCATCATTCAATGCATGATTAACATCAGAACAGCACACCGCTATTTCAGCACAAACAATACAATTACTACTATCGGTACAACCACATGACAGATCAAAATCAAGGAATGATGATAATTCTGGAAATTCAACAGTTAAGTCAGCAGATATATCATCAACTATTTCATCAATTACATCCATACAGAAAATCGAATGCTCTTCCCTAGGAAATCTCATGGCATCAAAGATATTAAAATTTACCATGCTATCACCAAATTCCATTAAAAGAGTACCAGCATGCACATCTATCTTAGTCCTAGCAGTTTTCATGAAAGGTCTACCAAGTATAATTGTACTACTGAGAATCTCACCCTCCATCCCTAAGACATAGAAATCAGTAGGAAAAATCAGATTGTTCACCCTAACTAATATATCTTCAACTACACCAGAAGGATGAACACTACTCTTGTTGGCTAACTGAACAACAATACCAGTAGCACGCAAGGGACTAAGACCAAGAGACTTATACACAGATTTAGGTATAACATTAAAGGATGCTCCTAAGTCTAACATATAATCATGAAAAACAGAATTTCCAATAATGCAAGGGATAGTAAATGTCCCTGGATCTTGGCACTTCTTGGGCATGGGCTGGATGAGTGCTGACACATTCTGGCTGACGCTGACTCGTTCATCTCCTTTCAGCCTCCTCTTGTTGGTGCACAACTCTTTCAGAAACTTAGCATATCTTGGAATTTTCTGAATCGCATCCAAGAGTGGGAGATTGACCTCTACTTTTCTGAAGGTGTAAAGAATCTCTTTATCTTGAGCTTTTGCTGCTTGCTTTTTAGACTGAGTGGCTCTTTGAGGAAAAGGTAACGGGATGTGGACATCAGAAGTATCAGTATTCTGCTTCCTTGAACTAGTGCCACCTCCTTGAGATGACTTAACAGCAGATTGGTTTGGTTCCTCCAGTTGCTTGCTAGACCGCAGAGAGATGGCACTAACATTGCCGGTTCCCTTTGGATTTGGAACTGTCTGTGACGGAAGGGAGCTGCCACTTGATTGTTGATTCTGACTCATTGATGTTGCAAGTTGGCCAATCTGTGTTTGCAGATTCTGGATGGAAGACTCAGTCCTCTGCTGGAACTGCAGATTGTTAGTTGCCATCTGCATTGGCTGTGGAGGTGCAAATTGTTGAAAATTTTGCCTCTGCTCTGAAGGTGCAAATTGCTGCCTCTGCTGGAATGGTGCACTTTGCTGGTTCTGATTCCAATTGAGATTTGGATGATTTTTCCAACCAGGATTATATGTATTAGAGAAGGGATTGTTTTGCTGCTGCTGCATCTGCTGGTATTGTGGCTTTGCAGGAAAAACTGCAGCAACAGACTGATCAACTTGGAAACCACTGTCTTGTAGAGAAGGACAAGCATCCGTGGGGTGAGAAGGATCACAGCAGATGCCACACAGGTTGCTTATCTGTTGAGCATAAGGTTGCACAGTCTGTGTCACTACCAACTGCCTCACCATTGATGTCAACTCATCAGGTCTGTTCTCCATTCTCTGGTTATTTGTGCTTGATGCTCCTTCAGCAGTCAACTCTTTTTCCTCATCAGGTGTTTTATTTACCAAGACTCCTCCACTAGCTGCATCTAAAAGCTTCCTATCCATAGGCAGCAACCCTTCATAGAAGTAAACAATCAGGAGATTGTCTGGAATCTGATGATGTGGACAGCTTGCACAAAGCCTTTTAAACCGCTCCCAATACTCATGCATGTTCTTCCCATTAGCCTGTCTTATGCCACTGATCTCCTTTCTGATTGTGGTGGCCCTGGATGAAGGGCTGGATGAAGGGAAGAATTTCTCCAGAAACAATCTTGACATATCATTCCAGCTTACAATGGAGGAAGGTGGCAAGTAGTACAGCCAATCCTTAGCTCCACTGTCCAAAGATAAAGAAAAAGCACGCAGCTTGATTTGCTCCTCCTCTACCCCTGTTGGCTTCATAGTGCTGCAGACTATATGAAATTCCTTCAGATGTTTGTGAGGATCCTCACCTGCAAGACCGTGAAACTTGGGAAGCAAGTGTATCAGTCCAGACTTAAGCTCAAAAGGTACAATAGGATTAGCATAACGAATACACAGGGGCTGCTCATTATCAACAATAGGAGCAGCCAATTGCTTAAGTGTTCTATCACCCATGATTTCAGAATCCAACAAACTACCAAACGAATAAACACTATGTAAAGGACTCGAACAAACAGACTCAACAGACTCGGACTCAATAGACACAAACTCAACAGACTCAAACTCTAAGGTAAGCTCAGGAACAGCTCTACTGTAAGTCAACCTACGAGCTCTACTAGCAGCATGCAATGATCTCTCTATCTCAGGGTCAAATGCATATAAATCGTCAAAACTGGTAGTACTCCTAGTCATGCATCATAGGCAAGGGCATACAGTAGTAAAATCACAAAACATACGATATGACACAAACATTTGCCGAAAATAGCAAACAGAAGCAAAACTAAATCTATGAAAAATACCAAATGACCTCAGAATGCTATGAGAACAACTCTCCTAAACTCTAAATGACCTTACGAACTCAAAAATCAAATAAATTTTTTTCAAAAAATAAAATAAAATAATAAACGAACGAATTCGGCGAAACTAGGGTCTGATACGTGGGGCATGGCCCCACGACTTTTGACAGGGATGATCGTCTTCTTCAGGTCACCAATTTTCAGATCGATCAAAGTAAGTCAAACAAATCCAGAAATACCCGACACGTCCTGAAACGACAAAGAAACAGCAAAAACGGTTAGTAAACGACAGAATTTTGCAAAAATAAGGGTTACCTCACGCCCTTTTAGGTCGTGACTTATGCTCAGAAGGTCGAATTCCTTTGGGAATAGAACTCTTGAATCCAATCTCTCAAACAGAAGTTTTACCGATTTCCCCAAAACTGCCCAAAACGTAAACCGAAATGCAAAAAATTCAAAAACTGAGAAAAGATGCCTGTGCAGAATCAAATTCTGATGCAGAATCAAAGGTGCAGAAATCGGAATCAGAAACACAAACGAGTACAAACGCAGAAACAAGACAGATGCGCAAATATAATTTTTTTTTTTTTTTTAGAAACAGAAACGAAAAATAAAGAATAAGAAGAAGATGATCAAATTCAGAAAACGATTTAGACCGATGCAATTTCCCCGGCAACGGCGCCAAATTTGACACGAGCTGTCGAACTCGCGCAAATTAAAAATTATTTTATAATTAGGGTTCGGAAAATTTACAGTAAAGTAGGAACCCTAAGTCTTCTCTCAAGGAAATTGTTTTGGTTAAAATCGCTTATGAGAACAGAAAATTAAAAGGGGGGGTTTTGAATTTTTGTTTGAATAATTAAAAGATAGAATATAAAAATTGGGATTAAAAACTCGTAATTAAAAATCAACCAACCTAAGGTTAGGGGGTTCCTAGGATGTCCTTCCTTGGATGAAAATTACCAAATTCGTGATTAAAGTCAATTGAATCAGAATCCTTATTTTCAATTGAGAACAATCTGATCCTCAAATCTGATGATCATTCTTTTCCCATAATCGCAATCGCAAACCTCAGATCGAATATCCACAATCGCAAGATATCGATCTGAGTTAGGGTAAAGAAACGAATCTGATTAGAGAGTGATTGTGAATCCTCTAGACAAATCCATGGAATCCCTTCCCCTTAGGTTGATTAAAGGGGTTTTAGCCTAGCATAGCTAGGATAAACACAATTAAAAATTAAAATAAAATAAAAAGAAGAAGAACAAGATGAAGAACGCGAAGAACGCTTCAGAGAATTTGCTTTGATCCTCAAATTCAAAAATTCAGAATGAATAAAAATTTCCTACTCTGCCGTCATATACCCCTACCCAAATCGGGTTAGGGCTCAATTCTGATCGGCCCATCTATCTATAATACGAAATAAAATAAATAAAATAAAATAAAACTAAAACTTGGCTTTGGGCCACTTAAGTAATTGGGTTTTAATTTAAATTACAAGTCCAATAATCAAATAAAACTTCAGCAAAACGCGTCCAACTTGGCGTCCGAAATCGACCATCTTCCAGTCCGAATTGGGCTTTGAGCTCTCATAAGAATTGTAGCTCTCTGTGTTATCTGAAAAACCCAACAAGAACAGAGTCAATCCGACAACTATGGACCGAGATATGGCCAAAATACAGAAGTAACGTAAAGCTGAAAAATTCTGACGAAAATAAATTAAACCCAATCAAAAACTAAAAGTCTAAATTAACTCTAAAAATCATTATTTTATTCAAATAAATCCTAAAAATACTAATCAAGAGTAACAAATAAGTGTAATAAAATATGAGTTATCAGTCTTTCAGGCAATGTCCCTTTCTCAAGGTATGCCATTATAGGTTGCCTCTAGTCATTTGTCGAGGTGATTATCATCACACAACTCGGCTCTCTTCTGCTTTGTTGTACCACAGTTCTGTGGTTTCTTGGAGTTTTTGTACTTGCCAATTTAGAGAACATGTCAGCTCGGCTATTTTCCCTCGAGGAATATGAGTAACTTTCACCTCTTCAAACTCGGCCATCATTTCTCGGAACTTGTTTAAGTATTTCATCAACAGAGGGCCTTTGGCCTGATATTTTCCTTCTATCTGAGAAGTCACCAATTGGGAGTCACTGAAGACTTTAACCCTTTTGACCTCGTGTTCCTTAGCCTGCATCAACCCGACTATTAGGGCTTCATATTCTGCTTGATTGTTTGAAGTTGTGAAACCCAGCTTCAAGGAGTGTTCTATTGTCACCCCTTCTGAACTTTTAAGCATGATCCCAGCTCCACTTTCTTTATCATTGGAGGATCCATCTACATATACCCTCCAAGTATCTTCAGCTTCTCCCATTTCTGGGCTAACCGGGGTGAGCTCCATTATGAAGTCAGCCAAAGCTTGTGATTTGATGGCCTTCCGACTTTCATACGTTATACCGTATTCAGAGAGTTCAATTTCCCAATTAGTCATTCTTCCTGCCAGATCCAGTTTATGCAATATCTGTCGTATAGGTTGATTAGTGCGAACTACTATCTGGTGTCCCTGAAAGTATGGCCGCAATCTCCTCGCCGTAATTAGCAAGGCAAAAGCCATTTTTTCCAGCCTCTGGTACCTCAACTCAGGACCTTGCAGGGCCCTACTGACAAAGTAAATTGGCTCCTGACCTTTGCTCGTGTCCTTGCTCAGAACAACACTTATTGTCTCTTCCCCCATAGCCAAGTACAGGATCAGAGTATCTCCTGGTTCTAGCTTAGACAGTACTGGTGGGGTTGCTAAGCATTTCTTAACCTTGTCGAACACGGATTGACATTCTGGGTTCCAACCTTGCACAACTTCTTTCTTTAATAATTTGAAGAATGGGAGAGCATTTTCAGCTGCCTTGGGTAAGAACCGGGTTAGTGCAGCCAACCTACCAGTCAATTGTTGAACCTCCTTCTTGCTTTGAGGAGCTTTCATATCAAGCACTTCTTTGCATTTGTGTTGTGCAATTGTGTACCCTTTTATCAATCACACATTACGCAAGTGCACGTGTCAACAAGTAATAAAGTGGATGTGTGAGTCCAGATATCGTTCCCACGAATAAAACTATAAAATTAGGATCAATGTGAAGCAATAAAAGTAACAATGTTTATGAAAGTTTTGTGAATTAAGAACTAAAGACTAAAGTAACACTAACTACTGACTAATAACTAAAAGCAAAGTAAAAATAAACTAAGAGTGCACTCAAGAATAGAAAAGTCAAGTAACAAAGAAGATTGGGATCAATTTCCCCAATATTGCAATTTCATCAGAATGCAGTAACAATGCTATAGCAATTATCCAACCAGTAATCAGAACACTAATGCATGCAAGGGCTCTCACCAACAATACATGTATACTAAGTCCCACATCTCTATGGCCAACATAGTTATAAATCATTAAGTTCGAGTTCCATATGATTTTATGGTGTGAATGATCTCTCTACCCACAATTAACCAATTAAATTAGTTAATCCACAATGCTTAATAATATTCTGAGTTTACCTATATCTCTATAGCCCAAACCCTAAGTATCTTGCAGCTTTCTCTCGATAAGTCAACAAGAATAGAGACAAATTAAGCACTTTATTAAACAACAAATTGGAAAACCACATAACAAAGTTTAGGCAAACTGATTACATCACAATAAAGGTACTCTATCACCCAATCCTAACAATTTAGGACATACTTGAATAGAAAGAAACAACAAAGAGGGATAAAGATTCCATAAGCTAAAATAAAACAAACTGGGGCGTTGCTGTAGCACTGCTCCCGCAGCAACCATGGGCTCCGCCACCATCCACCGTATCTCGGCCGCCGGAATAGTGCAAGCATCCACCGGATTTAATGATCTCTCTATCAAACCCTAGCCTCACCCTTTGATCTGTTGGATCTCTCTTAACAAACCCTCAAAATCTCTTCCAAGTGTTTCCCCTACTTTCTCTCTCTAAAAGAGAGGGTGACCAGCCTCAAAGAGAGGCTCACCAACCTATTTGATGTGTGTAGGCTTCCTCTTTTTATAGACTTTGATGAATTGAGCTCCAATGAGCTCTTCAAATCCATTATAAATCATATTCAAATCTGCTCTGTTTTGCTGCAGCTATGATTGAAGATACAGCTCTACTTTGCTATAGCACTGAAGATTCTTTCCTTACTTGCTGCAGATATGATTGAAGATTCTTTCCTTAATTTCTGCAGATATGATTGAAGATTCTTTCTTTATTTGCTGCAAATATGATTAAAGATTCTTTCCTTATTTGCTGCAGATATGATTGGAGATTCTTTCCTTATTTGCTGCAGCTCTGATTGGAGATACAACTCTGTTTTGTTGTCATGCTGACAGAGTATGCTGTTGCATATCTCATCAGATTCTTTCCAGATTTGCAATTCAGATTTGAATTGGATTTGTAATCTTTGATTTGATTAAGATTAGTTTATGATCTCTTAACGATTTTGAGCATATATCCATATCAGATCTTTTCGTACACGTTCAGAAGCTTCTTCCATCAAATTGGGCTTGGATCCATGGCTTGCTGGTGATGATGTCAACAATATGTACTGCTGACCTCAGCTGCACTGCTACAGCACTGCTTTCCGATGCTATAGCACTGTCCTGCAGTAAAATAACAAATGCATTTAAATGTTTCCATTGCTCAAATTGTATCCAAATATACGTAATTAACATAATTCTCAATTAAATCATGAAATCATAGAATTCATGCATTAATCATATAAAATCAAGAGAATTATATGTGATCATAGCACCAAAACATCACAATTAAGCCCAAAATAACTCTCTTTTGGAGAGTTATCAACTTGTCAGGGTTTGCTTCAATTCCCCTATGGGTTAACATGAAACCCAAAAATTTCCCTGCCGGAACGCCAAACACACATTTTACAGGGTTCAGTCGAATGCGGTATTTCCTAAGCTTTTGGAATGTCTACTCCAGATCTCGGACATGGTTCGTCATGTCAAATGACTTAACGATCATATCATCAATGTACACTTCTACATTCTTGCCCTGTTGATCCTCAAACACCTTGTTCATCATCCTCTGGTACGTAGCTTCAGAGTTTTTGAGCTCAAAAGGCATCACGTTGTAGCAGTAATTGGCCTTTTCAGCAATAAAGGCAATTTTCTTTTGATCTTCAGGATACATCAGGATCTGGTTATAATCCGAATAAGCATCCGTGAAGGATAGAAGTTGGAATCCAGCTGAATTATCCACTAGCTGATCTATGTTGGGTATAGGGTAAGAATCCTTCGGGCACACCTTATTCAGATCCGTGTAATCAGTGCAAACTCTCCATTTTCCGTTGGGTTTTTTCACCATGACGACGTTGGCAAGCCAGGTCGTATATTTTATTTCACGAATAAACTCGGCATCCAGCAATTCCTTCACATGTTCCTCTAGAACTTGTTTTCTCTCTGGCCCAAGCTTTCTTTTCTTCTGGGAAACTGGTGCTGATCCGGGGTAAACCGCCAACTTGTGACAGCAAAAGGTTGGATCTATGTCGGGAATCTCTGATGACTTCAATGCAAAGACATTTGTGTTGCTTTTGAGAAACCCGGCTAATTCTTCCTTGATGTGGGGATCTATGGTCTTACCAATTCGGGTAACTTGACCAGGTTCTTTTCCCAGCACAAGGGCTTCCAATTCCCCATCTAGTTCTGGCCTGGGGATCACTTCTTCTCTCATATCCAGGTCAACCAAATTGACGGGTTTCCCAGAATGATGAGGAATTGCCTTCTTGCCGGCTTTATCCCCCGGATGTATCCGGGGTGGACTCAAATGTCTGCCTTCATTCCCTTTGACTATTTCAAAGTAGCATTCTCTGGATTCTTTTTGATTGCCACTGATGGTAATGGTTTCATTCTTATTGCTTGCCATCTTTATCTTTTGATGCTTTGTGGAGACCAGCATGTCCCATTTATGTATGGTTGGTCTCCCCATAATGATATTGTATTCTAACGGGAAGTCAGCCACTATGAATCTCACTCGTTCTGATTTGAACGCTTCCTTCGTTCCCAGGGTCAACCTGAAATCTATATAGCCTTTAAGAGGTGTATTTTCTCCATTAAAAGCTATCAAGGTTGTCTTGCAAGGTTTGAGGTCCTCCTCATCAAGGTTCATCTTTTTGAAGGCACCCCATAGTATAATGTCGGCACTGCTTCCTGCATCTATGAAGATCTTTTTAACCCGGCAATTCACTAGGGTTCCAGTGATGACCAGCCTGTCTACATGCCCTGGCAAAACACCTTGCATATCTTACTTTGTGAAATAGAGCAGAGGAGGGTCTGGTTTGCTGGGGTCCTCCTTGAATTTGGGACGATCTAGGATCGAAAGCACTTCATATACTTTAGCCTAGCACTTACAGTGTCTCCTCCTCCTCCCAGAGATCCATGATCACATTACAATCAAATTTGGCTTCCGGGAATTCATCGTTATTGGAATCATCTTTCTGGTTCATTTCCTCTTTCTTTTTCTTCTCAGGTACCGGACTCTTGCTCCTTTTCCGGTTTCCAGACTTTCTTTTGTTATTTTTGGCACCCTGAGTTTTGATCACATACTGGCATAGTTTCCCCTCTCTAACAAATTTCTCCAAAGCATCTCGGAGATCCCAGCATTGATCAGTGTTGTGACCCGGTCCATCATGGAAGGCGCAATACTTGGACTTATCCAAACCTCCTCTATCAAATATAGGTCGAGATCTATCTACTTTCTTCATCTCCGTCATTGCCACTTCCCTCCAAATTTGAGAGCGTGAGGCATTCAACGGTGTATACTTCTCATATCTTCTAACCCGGTCTCTATCATCCAGGATTCTGCTTTTGGAGTCTTTCTTTTTATTACCGATCCGATCCTTATCTCTCGGGGTCGGGCTCCTCCTTCTTAGGCTCATTCTTTTACCATCCTCAGATTGCGCATTTGCTATCTCCATTTGTTCGAGTTATAGGTACTTCTTTGAACGAGTTCTGAATTCCTCCAATGTCCTCACTGGGTCTTTATAGACCGACTTGGCTAGTCTAGATGCTCCATCCAAGCCAACCACAATGAGATGTACGTGGACATTTTCTTGTAAACCCGGCACCTGCAAGGCAGCATCCTTGAACTGGTTGAGATACCTCTGGAGGGTTTCTTCGGGTTGTTGTCGTATCTTCCCAAGTGTGAACTCGGACTTTGGATGCTTTTTTCTAGTTGCAAAATTCAGAAGGAACTTTTCTCCAAATTCCTCAAAAGATCCAATGGAATTGGCAGGAAGGGTTGAAAATCATGCCTGCGCTGCCCTAGTCAAAGTTATGGCAAATATCCGAGATATGAGGGGCTCATCTATTCCTCGGATATACATATCCGTGTCAAAGGCATCTATGTGACCTGTGGGTCCTAACTTCCATCATATTTTGGCAAGCGTACTGAATCAAAATCCTCCGAAAAAGGAGTGTTCAGTATTTCACCAGTGAAGGGGTTGTTATTATATTGCTCCCTACTATATTTCCTCCTGTATCCACCGGGTTCCACGCGTCCTCTAGTGGTTTGAGCATTTTGGTTGGGGTGTGTACCATACCGATTTCTCTGCTCATTTTCTCCTGCTGAAGCATTCAGGGTCAAAGTTTGCGCAGCAGGATTCTAATCACCCGTTCCAATGTTCTCCGGGTTCGGACCCAACGTGCTTCCAAGATTGGGCCTTCTGTTGTTTCTCAGGTTCGTTGAAACACCCTCCCTTGTATGCATCCAAGAGAGTTGTTTGTTCGGCGGATTAGAGTGCTTTCGTCATATTTAAAATGCTGAAAAATAATCATAACGTTGCTAATTAAACTTATAATTGAAATCGGGTTACTTACGAAAAATCAGAGTATACTTTTAAAATTTCTTAACTTGTTGAAAATATTATTTTCCTGGCAGACGTTGCTGTCTTGAAAAATTCGTATAATATCAAGTTCAACGACCCACAAAATTATTCTTTGTAATATAGAAAGAGCACGTCTGGGGCTTCGCGTGCATATAAAATAATAACAAATCGGAGTTCGTTTGCCCCTCGTAACATAACTCGCAAAACTATTTATAAATCAGCACTTAGCAAAACATTCAGAAATTATTTTCGCAAAACGTTTTCAGAATTTTTCCAAAGTACTAGATAATCATAAAAGTCTCACAACAGCAATAAAATCATATATGAGGCTCATATAGTATTAAGCCCAATAAGGGGAAATAAAAATAATAATCTAATATAATCAAAGGAGAATATTAATTTAAGATATTAATCCTAATTAAGCATATTTCCCATCTCTTCGTGAGAAACAAACGGGTTATTTCTTTGCAAAATTGTGCTCAATTTCATCTGACAACATCATACCTGGACTTGAGCTTCTAGAGGAGGCACAAAAGGTCTAGAATTCTCATACCCACAGGTAAACTCTATAAATAAGAGGTAAAGCCTACAAGTATGATTCATTCTCTCTCTTTATCATTATGTTGTCACTGTGCACACACACCACCCCTTTGGCGAAAGCTGTTTTTCCTCTTACTTCTACACAGTGATCTACTATACTCAAGGATATCTTATTTATAGATATCTTAGAGAGCACCTAAATCCAAAAGAAACTTACAAGTCTTTTGGGCTAGACATATCTATCCTCAGGACATAACAAATTGTTTGTACTTTGATATTCTAGAATAAAGTCAATTTTAGTAAGACTTGCTTTCCAAGTCTTTTGTAGAATGTACAAATATAATTATAGATCAAAATACCTATTTAACATACCTCGGTTAATAATCGAAGGATGTTACACGAACACCAACCACTATATACAACTCTTATACATCATCAAAAGGTCACCCGCAAAGGCTTAAAGACATATCTATTTTATAGAGCACAGATCGCAAATTCTGTCATCCACTTTGAAGAACTATGAGCAGTGTTTTAAAACCCGACTCGGACCGGCTGGGTCGACCCGGGACTCGGTGACCCGGTGGGTTCCCCGGTCCGAGTGGGTAGTTGGACCGCCTCTACAGTCAACCTGGATTGAACCGGTTGACCCGACCGAAACCCGGCGACCCGGTTGACTCGGGTTAGACCGGTTATTACTTTTTTTTTTGGTAATTTTTTTTTTATTAATAAGAACTCTTGAATTAAATCATATTCATATTTTATGGTGAATATGATTAAAAGTAAGGTAAAAATAATAAGGTATTTTAGATTAGTGCAGTTCGTTTATGTAATTTAGTTGCATCTTATAATGATCTCATGAAGTTAAGTGGTGATAAACACTGATGGTCTCATGATCTCATCTCAACTGTGGGCAATTTTTTCTTAGTGTATATTTCATGCATACTATTTGTTATCATGATAACAGTGACACTTTTGACACTTTTTTCTTAGTGTATATTTCATGCATACAATTTGTTATCATGATTTAATTTATCCGTATCATGTCAAGCACAAAAGGTGCATTTAACTTATATTGCAAATTTAATCCAATATTAGGATATGGTCTAGAGCTAGAAGCTTAGAAGTATATAATATTTGTTATTATTGAAAATCAATTTATTTTTTGAAGTTCATTGATAGTTTTCTTATGTGAATTTTTATTAATATAAGTAATATTTTTATATTTTTAATATGTGAACAGTAAATCCGGTTGAACCAGTAACCCAGTGACCCAGTACCTCAACCGGTTCGATAACAGGTCCGAGTTTTAAAACACTGACTATGAGTGAGGAATCTTCCCAAAAAAAAAATTTCAGTTTAATCAAACATCATTTGATTATTATGAAAACTGCACAATGTTGAAAAAAGTTGCGACACACTCTCTTTCTTCAATTTTACCAAAATATTCACTCTTGATTCTTTCACCCTCTTGGATACCCTAATTAGGGTGAAAGTAAAGCTGGACTTGGATCTCAATAAGAGATAATCAATCCAAAAAGTCGAAGAAACCTCCATACATTAACAGGCTAAGTGACAATTCATAATAAGTGAATCTGATATCATTTCCAAACCCAAAAACTTAATCACTTAAATTTATAAGTCACTTCACTAAGACATTTTTTACTTAACTCATTCCTTCTCGATGCGACATTTTATCATGCATTAACACATGAATGTCTTGATATTTAGGTTATCAATTTGAGCCTAAGGGAGATGTATTGGATTAGCATTTTAAAAGATTTTTTTGAGATAAAAAAACTTATAGATTTTAAAAGACTATTCATAATTGGAGACTTTAAAGACTTTTTTACAATCAAGATTTCTTAAGATTGGATTTAAAAGGATTTTAATAGAATTTATAAGATTTGAAAGAACAATATGGATTTATAAGATTTTAAAAAATCATATGAATTTTTAACAAACATTCAAAATTACAAAAGTCAATAAAAAAAAGTTAACAAAGAAATGCAATGATATTAATAAAAAAATAAAACGTAATATAATTTTCTCAATTAGTAAAATTCATGATAAATTTTCGTTTGGATTTTTTTGCAATTGATCTTGTAAACCTTGGGGTTTTTGTTCTACGTTATGAGAGTTTTCTAAATATGCATGTTTTCATTGAGTATTCCAAGAAAATTTTGAATCTGAATTTCTGGATTTTATTATATGAAAGTTTAGAAAATTTCTCAAATTATTTGCAATCGATACATTGAAATCTTAAATTTCTTTGGGGTTTTTGAAAAACAAGTTTTTAGTTATCTATTGATACAAAAATTATTTGAAATCGTTTCCTATAGCGAAGGAATTCGTTCATGAATATATTATTATGAAACATAGGGTTCATATTATAAAAGTTTCAATCTTTCTTTAAATCGATCTTGTTTCATTGATGTAAAATGAAAATTGGTTTGGGGGTTTTTGTTCCCCTGTTGTTTTTCTACTGTTTTATGTTATTATTAATACAAAAATCACATATTTTCGTACCATGAAAAATCATAACCAATAGCTTGAAAAATCATTTTTAAACTTTCAAATATTTTCAAAAATTGCTCCAAAATTTGCTGCTTTTTAGATAAATTTTAGATTAAAATCTTGTTGGGTTGTTTCTGGGTTATTTTGTGATGAAAATCGCTCAAAAATCTGTTATTTTTGAGCTTTGGTGAAGCTCCCATGGCGGAACTCGGTTTCGGGCGGGTCGACACACCAAAGGAAGAAGAAGACACTGCAATAGAGAAATCTCAAGAAATCCTAAAAGTTAGGATGAGATTGTGAGAGAGACATCCTATTTATATTTCTCACTAAAAAATCTCACGAAATTGACACTAATAGAAAATATATTAAAATCGTAAGATTTTTTAATACCACAAGATTGTTTTTTGTTTGTTTAAAATTCTGATTGAATACCAACGGATTTGAACGGACTCTAAAATAATCTTTTAAAATCCTAATCGAATTCCATATAATTTTTTTTAAAATTTTTTAAAATCTTAATTGAATATCAATAAATTTTTAATTCAAAAATAATTTATTAAAATTTTTTGAAATTTCAATCCAATATTCTCCTTAATTTTCTTGAATGAGCTTAAATGGTGGGATTTGTTTTTGGAGGTGGATGCCAACGAACCCTACGACCGAGAAGAATTGCTATCAAGAGTGCGTCATTTTAGGTCTATTCCCTGTCGGTGGAGGTTGGAAGGATACGTGATTGGTCCAATAGGTCAAAACCGGAGGCTCTAAAAATGTTTTCAACACACTAATCATAGCCGTCAAAATCGAACAATTTTGTGTACTAAAAAAAAAAATCGAACAATTTTAATTCAACCATTGGTCTTCCTTATTCCACACCTTAATTGAAAGCGTGTAGGAGATACTTGGTTGAAATATGTCATTCAGGAGATATTGCTACCTCATCATTATAAAATTACGTTCATTTTTTCTAGTTACTGCAGATAAGTTATCTGCAGTAAATTAATACGATGTTATTTTGGAGTAAAAATTATGGTATTTTTATAATTTTAATTTATTTCAGGGTTATAATAGTCTTTATATTTATAATTTTTAAGATTTCAATAACAAAACGACGTCATTTTGAGAATAAATGCAGATAACTTATCTGCATTAACTGCAGAAATATTTTTTCCATATATATATGGAAAGGTTATACTTACAACCTATTTTCGTTTACAACCTATTAGAACTGTATCTTAACTATTGATTTCTGTCAATCATTGGTTAAGATTTTCACAAATTATATATATATATATATATATGGAGAAGGATCATTTGACTCTAGAGTAAGACTTAAAAATCTTACTCCTCATCCTAGCCGTTGATTTTCGTTCATCTAATGGTTATCATTTATTTGAAATTAATAATTAATTAATTGTTATAACTTATTAAATTATAACCGTTAGATGAACAAAAATCAACGGTTAGGATGAGGAGTAAGATTTTTAAGTCTTACTCTGGAGTTAAAAGATCACTCCCTATATATATATATATATATATATATATATATATATATATAAGGATAAATATTTCTACAGCCACTTTAGATAACAGCTATCCAAAAACTACGTCGTTTTGATTAATGAATGGTGTTTCTGTAATTTTAGGTGAATTAATGAAGGGTGTTTTAGTAATTTGGTTTATTTTTTTATCAGACGCATTTTACTGAAACACCCTTCATTAATTTATCTAAAATTACAAAAACATCCTTCATTAATTAAAATGACGTAATCTTTGGATAGCTGTAAATAACCTTATCTAAAATAGCTGTAGAAATATTTTTTTCCTTATATATATATATATATATATATATATATATTATTAGTCATTTATCCTACTTTAAAGAAAATTATATAAATTTTTTATATATATATATATATATATATATATATATATATATATACGTATGTATTATTAGTCATTTATCCTACTTTAAAGAAAATTATATAAATTAATTAATTACCAATAAATTATAGCTGTTAAATATAAGTAAAATTAATAATTGATACTGAACGCAAAACTTTTCAAATTTATATTGATATAAGCTAATTTTTCTCATATATATAATTTATGCAAATTGTTTTAGACCAGTTTTTACAGGTCAGTACTATTATGCGCTGGCTTGTAAAGACTCGTCAAGTAGTCACTTCCTTATATTCTCATAGTAAATATATAAATTTCATTATAAAGGATTTCTCAATTTTTTTGATATAGAGCAATTACTCACTCAAAATAATGAGGTAGTGGACAAATTAAACGATTATGACTAGTTTATTTCTTATTATTGAAAAATATCTTCCACCTGTATATACTCATTTTCTCCTGATGAAATATTTTGCATCTATTGTTTTCATCTATATAAAGTCACCGTCTACTTTACACATTCTTTCTCTTAACACCGATACACTTCACTGATCGTGAAATACCGAACTAATTGTATTATACAGCAGCTCACAAGTGATGCTAATAGCATATTTCATTTGCATATAATTTCTCTCCAACTACTTTTTTTTATTACGTATTAGTTATTACCTAATTAGCTCTATTTTTTTATGTGATTCAATTTTCAAATGGTTGAAATTTGATTTGTTTTATTTCACCATTGCAAACTTATCTCATGAAGAATTCCAACAATTATTAATCACTTTTTTAATATTATTATAGTCTGTCTTCCAATGTTTAAAATTAAAATTAGAATCTTTGTATGCGCTATTTTTCTCTCTCTTTATTTTGATGTCCTAACTTTTTTATCCTAGCCAAAGCTTCAATGTTATTATTATTATGTTTTTGTACCATACACTTCCAAGTACCAACAAGGACGAAGAGGAGAAAATCAGTTCTAGAAAGAACCGTTGATGTCTCTACTTATAAAAAAAAAAAAAAAATTTCTCGTGTTTCGTTCTCTCTTCCATCTTTATATTTTTTCCAATAAATTTTTACATTGTTCAAAATTTTTACCATTAAATCACATGTTGGTGTTATTAGAAAAAGTTGACTTCTTAAATAGTTATCGTCTTGGTTAACCTAACTTAATATGTGATAAAAGAGGTCAAAATTAAATGAATATATTTATCTTATTTTTTCTTTAATAAATCCATATGACAATAACCTTAACAATTTATTTTTTGACAAATACATTTAAAATCTAATAGTTTAAACTTTAATGTAAAAATTGTGAATTTTCATATATACAGCTTTTATCCTTTGAGCATTCTCCAATAAATAATTTAACAATTTCGGTTTTTAAAGCAAAATAAAAAAAAATAAAAAAAACAGTAGCATCTATGACGCAGATTCAAATCTGTTGTCGTCCTCTCATGTCTCCCTTAACAATAACAACCTATGTAGCACCGATACTGACACGAGACACGTGACACGATACGACACGACACTCCGACACGTTAATTCTAAAAAAATGTAAGATTCTGACACGTTAGGACACGTTTTGATATTAAATAATATTTTTGATTTATGTGGTGTATATTATATTTAATATTCAATAATTTAATAAAAAAATGAATCTAAACTTATAATATTCATAAATTTTGCAAAAAAAACATAAGATATCTCAAATATTTATATTAAACTCAATAAAATAGTAATCGTAATCTAACGAATCTAATAGTTGGAACTAAAAATTCAACGCAATGTAACCTTTAAACCTTTTTTTGAATTTCTATAACGTGTGTTGGAGTGTCGGGGAGTGTCGGAGTGTCCGAGAGTGTCGAGAAGTGTCGGACACGACACGTCAGGGTTGTTGAAGTATTGGTGCTTCATAGATGACAACTTAGAAAAAATATTTTCTTTCCAATGATAATACTTTCTTTTTAAATTGTATTTTTTGGTACTCAATTTTCATTATTTAATCGGAGATATAAGGAAGGAGAAAACATATTTGATTTCCTAATAGAGGTGTCATCAACCGATCCAAACCTATTCAAATCGCGGTGACCGAACCGAAAAACTGAAATCCGAATAAACCGAAAACTGAAAAAAAATCGCAAATTTTAATTAGATTGGATCGGTTTTTGGATGGGTTAATCCAAACCGATCCAATCCAAACCGATCCAATATATTAATTCCTCTCTACCTACTTGGGTCTTTCCCTAATCATGCCTAAAAATTTCTAAATCCAAGACCCATCGACTAAACCCAAGAAAAAATCTAGTCACACTCATCAACCAAATTTTATCTTTGTAAAGCTCATACCTCATTCTCAAAAAAAACTATATTATAGTTTACTAATGCTTTTGTATTTCAAAAAAAAAAAATTACAAAACCAATATATACAAAAGATTTTATTTGCACAATAATCATGAAATAAATTTTAGGTTTTCCAAAAAATCGAAAATCGATCCAATTCAAACCGAAAAAATTGGATCGGATCGGATTTGAAAAAAATCCAAACCAAATGGATGATTATATGATCAAACCGAAGGGATTGGATAGGATGATTTTTGTTTTCAAAATCGTTCCAATCCAGACCACGAACACCCATATTTCCTAAGACACAGCACACATTGTTACATGTGATGTGGATAATAGACCTACCACTGAACCTCTCACGTAGCAACCATGTCAATTCATTCCATGAACGAATCAAGTCGCTGTTGTACATCCACTGGTACCACCCTGCTGCAATGCCTTCTATGCGCAACCCTGCCATCGGTACCTTGAACTCCTCCGGAATTTGCTGAAGAACAAAAAACAATTTTGTTCGAAAAATCCAATTGTTAGGGTCCACTCCACTAAACATTGGAATCTCCAAGCGAATCGCCTTGGATATGTTTCGTCCATCCACTTGTTGATGAATCGGTGGAATGCGAACAGGAGGCTCACGATTGCGTGCGTCCATGGCAAGAACAGAGTTATTGAGTTGCTACAATTGCGAAACAATTAATTGCATCTGATTTTGATAGTCATCCAAACAAGATTCCACTCGAAAAAGTTGTGATTGATTGTCATCCAACCGCGTATCAACACGTTGTTCAAAAGTATTGAAATCCTCAGCAAGATCCTGAACGCGCATTTCATTGAACAGGTGGTGTTCAAATGAAAGCACCAGCTGTTAGGTTTCAACCTAACAGAGAAAGAAACAGAGAACAAAGAAGGAAAAAACAAACCAAGAGTAATGAGTATATTCAGATAAAATCCCAATGTTACAATAGTCTTCTATATGTATCCTAATTCCCTAACTACAAGCCACGTATTAAAGCTACCAACAGAACCTTTTACATCTGTCCCATTTACATTATATCTCTTATTCCTATTACACGTGTCACCTGCACTCACTTAACTAAGTCACGTATCCCTTCAATCTCACAGAAGGTTGCCTTTTTCTTACTGAAGCCCTCCTTGTAACATTCCCTCCCTCTTCAAACACGACCTTGTCCCCAAGGTCCAAGGAGGGATAACAGTGACGCAAGTGTTCCTCTATCTCCCAAGAAGCGTCTTTCGGAACAGAATTGGTCCACTGAATCAAATACTGGCGTTGTGGATGTCTTCTAACATAAGCAGTGCGACCTGCCAACACTGCTAAGAGAACTTGTACCGGTCTATTCTCCTCTGTCACAGATGGAATGGGCATAGGCTGAGTATCCAAACTTCCTCTAAAAGGCTTAAGCAAAGAAACATGAAAAGTAGGATGGATTTGGCAGTTAGGAGGCAACTGCAAACGATAAGCCACACTCCCTACCTTCTTTTCAACAGGGTAAGGTCCAAAATATCCTTTGGCAATCTTATGGCTAGCACGCCTTTCCACTAAAACCTATCTATAAGGCTGTAATTTCACCCAAACTAGATCCCCCACTTCAAATGATCGATCCTTTCTATGTTTATCACTCTGCATCTTCATACGGTTGCGAGCTTGCATCAGATGAGATTTTAACTGTGAGAGGATCTCATCCCTTTGCACTAATAAAGCCTCCACTGCTTATACTTTTACCAATCCCCGAGGACAAGGAGGAATCTGCAATGGTTGCTTACCGAAGACAGCAGTGTAAGGAGTCATACCAATACTTGAGTGTCACTTGAATTATAATGAAACTGTTCCCATCCAAGGAATTCTGACCAACCTTTGGGTTTTTCATGGAAGAAAGCATGCAAATACTGTTCAAGGTAACGGTTTGTCACCTCTATTTGCCCATGCGATTGCGGATGATATGCAGAACTAGTGTGAAGCGAAGTCCCACTTAGCTAGAATAATTGAGACCAAAACTGACTAACGAATAAAGGGTCTCGATGTCACTATCGAACGTGGAAAGCCATGAGTGTACACTACCAATTCACAAAAAAGCTTGGCCACTATTGCTGCTATGAAAGAATGAGGCAACTTGCCAAAGTAGGCAAATTTTGAGAGCCTATCAACTATAACAACATCGGTTGAATAACCTCTGGACATTGGTAACCCAACAATGAAGTCCACATATAAGTCTTCAAACACCCCTTCTGGCATGGCTAAGGGCTGCAGTAACCCACTTGGTTTGGCAGTCTCGTACTTAACCTGTTGGCAGACTATACATTGAGCCACAAAATTCTTCACATCCTTCTTCATGGAACTCCAGTAGAACGTGGCAGATAGCCTTAAAAATGTACGCAACACACCTGCATGTTCTCCAACTAGTGTAGCATGAGACTCATGAATCAACACAGGAATAAGAGAAGAAGTGGAACTTAGCAAAAATGGGTTATTATGGAATATGATACCATCCTTCACAGACAATGAATTATCGGCTCCAGCATCAGTATTAAGCTTCTGATGACACTGTAACAAATAGGGGTCTTGTAAATTTTGCTTCCTTATTTCTTCTAGAACATTAAAAACCGGTTCCGAAATCAAGGCATGCAACCCAAAGTCCTCGTGCACTCTTGACAAGGCGTCTGCTACAACATTACTACTACCCACGTTATATTCAATTGTGAATGAGTATCCAAGTAACTTACATAGATATTTTTGTTGTTCAGTTGTCTGGATAGTCTGATTCAACAATTCCTTGATGCTTTTATGGTCAGTTCTAATCACAAAAATAGATCCCAACAAGTATTGTCTCCAACACTTGACAGCAGCAGTTATTGCATATAGCTCTCGGACATAAGTGGAAGAATTAGCCATCTTCATTCCCAATTTCTTACTGAAGAAGGCTAGAGGTCTTTCCCACTGTAAAAACATTGCTCCTACTCCACTGTTCGAAGCATCTGTTTCTATGGAAAATGGAAGAGAAAAATCTGGTAAAACCAATATTGGAGTCTTACTCATAGTCTCCTTCAATTGCTGGAAGGCTAGAGATGCTGCTTCCATTCACAAAAACTCATCTGATGCTTTTAACAAATCTGTTAAAGGAGCAGCGAGCATGACATAATTCCTTACGAAACGACGATAATAACCCGTAAGGCCTAAGAATCCCCTCAATTGTTTCACATTACAAGGCACTGGCCAATCCAACATGGCTTGAATTTTCTTCGGATTAGCATGGACTCCTTGGCTTGAAACAACATGACCCAAATATTCAATGGAAACAGCCCCAAATGAGCACTTGGACAACTTCACAAAAAATTTATGCACCTGTAAACAACTCAAGACAATAGCCAAATACTCAACATGTTCATCCATGGATTTACTAAAAACCAGTATATCATCAAAGAACACAATTATAAATTTGCACAAATGAGGTTTAAACAACTGATTCATTACTGCCTGAAATGTGGCTGGAGCATTGGTCAAACCGAATGGCATAACTAGAAACTCATAGTGGCATTCATGAGTCCTAAAAGTTGTTTTCTTCACATCTTGAGGCAGTACCCGAATTTGGTGGTACCCAGCCCTCAAGTCCAATTTGCTAAAAATCCTTGCTCCTCCCAACTCATCCAAGAGCTCATCAATGGTAGGAATTGGAAACCTGTCCTTGACTGTTATGGAATTCAAAGCCCTATAATCGATGCACATTCGCCAAGTATCATCCTTCTTGCGCACTAAGAGGATAGGAGATGAAAAGGGACTCTGAGAATGTTGTATGAACCCAGCTGAGATCAACTCAATTACCTGTCGCTCTATTTCTGCTTTCTGGTGGTGACCATATCTATATGGTTTAACATTCACTGCCTTTTATCCTTCCACCAAATGAATAGCATGATCTCGTCCCCAAGAAGGAGAAAGCTCATGTGGGATCTGAAACACTTCTTGATACTGCCATAAAACTTGCCACAATTGCTCAAGCATGACATCCTTGACAGCCACTAATTCATTTCCTGATTCTAAAGGACAACCCTCTGTTTGTTGCAATAATGCAAGGCAACTCAGCTCCCGTCCATTGTTGTGGACCACCATATCTTCTGATGCATTACGTTTCTTATCTCCCTCCAACACTATATGCCTCCCTTGCCACTGAAATTCCATTAAAGACCTGGCATAGTCATGAATGACCTTGCCAAGGGTCTCCAACCAAGGCATTCCCAGAACAATATTAAGGTCACATAGCTCCAACACCCAAAAATCAATAAGGAATTCATGTCCTTGCAGATTAATTACTACCTTGAGGCATCTCTTATCAGCGGACAAAAATTCTCCATTACCTAAGAAAACCCGTATTTTTTGGGGAACGAGTCAAAGGCAAGTTCAAGTTGCATGCTACTTGTCTTCTAAGGAAATTATGAGTACTTCCAGAATCAATCAACACAGGAATCTCACAGCCCTTAATGATTGTGGTAAATACCAGGGAACGCGTGCCAGAATGATTAGCCAAGGCATGTAAAGCACCCTCCTGAGAATTCTTAAGGTTGCTGGTCGTCTGCCATAAAATCTCCTCCTCTTCTTCCATTTCTTCTTGTACTTCATCTATATCTCCCACCATTAAAAACAACTTATTCTTACACCTGTGCTTAGCATTCCATTTCTCCTCACAATAGTAGCAGATTCCCTACTCCTGTTTCTTTTCCAAATCGGCATAAGAAAATCTCTTCACGGCTGTAGGAGCAGGTAATGCCAACACTGGGTTGGGAGCATTTAATTGAGGCACCGTGGTTTTAGGAAGTGCTAATTGAGGAACTGTGGAAGTGGTAGTAGTAGAAACATCAGCTTCATTAGAAGGAAAAGTCTTCGAAAAAATGTCTTACCACCCATGGAAAAAGAAGCACGAAGCTCTGTATGATGATCGTCATAAGCCAATGCTTGTTGCATCTCCTGATGTAATGTCAATGGGGATCTAAGCTACACTGCACTTCGAAGCTCAGGTTGCAGGCCGGAGACAAAGAAACTCAGATACAAATCATCATCAAGCCCTGGCACCTGATTGATCATCATCTCAAATTGCTGTATGTAATCACGAAAGGTACCCATTTGAGTCAGTTTGGAGAGTACTCCCTTCAAATTCGTATAAGCAGAGGCTCCGAACCTCTCACGCAGCAACCATGTCAATTCATTCCATGAACGAATCAAGCCGCTGTTGTACATCCACTGGTACCACCCTGTTACCATGCCTTCCATGCGCAACCCTGCCATCAGTACCTTGAACTCCTCCGGAATTTGCTGAAGACCAAAAAACAATTCTGTTCGAAAAATCCAATTGTTAAGGTCCACTCCACTAAACACTGGAATCTCCAAGCGAATCGCCTTGGATATGTTTCGTCCATCCACTTGTTGATGAATTGGTGGAATGCGAACAGGAGGCTCATGATTGATTGTGTCCATGGCAAGAACAGAGTTATTGAGTTGCTGCAATTGCGAAACAATTAATTGCATCTGATTTTGATAGTCATCCAAACGGGATTCCACTCGAAAAAGTTGCGATATATTATCATCCAACCGCGTATCAACACGTTGTTCAAAAGTATTGAAATCCTCAGCAATATCCTGAACGCACATTTCATTGAACAGGTGGTGTTCAAATGAAAGCAACAGCTGTTATATTTTATCTGAATATACTCATTACTCTTGGTTTGTTTTTTCCTTCTTTGTTCTCTGTTTCTTTCTCTGTTAGGTTGAAACCAAGAGTAATGAGTATATTATGATAAAATCCCAATGTTACAATAGTCATCTATATGTATCCTAATTCCCTAACTACAAGCCACATATTAAAGCTACCAACAGAACCTTTTACATCTGTCCCATTTACATTATATCTCTTATTCCTATTACACGTGTCACCTGCACTCACTTAACTAAGTCACGTATCCCTTCAATCTCACATAAGGTTGCCTTTCTCTTGCTGAAGCCCTCCTTGTAACACTATAATTATATAATAATTGCTATCATTGAGAACCAATTTATTAGTTTTCTTATGTGAATTTATAATATAAGTAATATATTTATATTTTTTTTAATTTATGAACAGTAAATTCGGTTGAATACGGTTGAACCAATTCTCCAGTGACCCAATACATCGACCTAGTGGATGATCGGTCCAAATTTTAAAATATTTGGTTAAATCGAATATATATAACTTTATAATAAATATTAAAGTAATCATATTGTAAATAAAATACGTGATGGTTAAATAGTTGGTCTTGAAATTATATAAATGGAGTGGCGAGGTTCGGATCAACTCAGTCTGTAACTTTAGCACATATTAAAAATTGTTATCAAGCCATTAAAATTGGTTTAATAGTGAGAGGTTTGGGTAGCTTACATGAGGTCTTAGGCTCAAAACCACCATTATATCCACACACAAAATTGCATGTTATCCTTAATCTTAAATTTGAGGTAGGATATTCTTACTACTAAATATTTCTACTACCAATTTACTATCACTCGTTATTCTTGGATCTCAATTTTCAGTAGATAATTTTTGAAAAAAACTTGAAGAGAGAGAGAGAAAAATAGCTTTTAATTTATTTCTCGAAGTACGTAATTATATTATAGTGGTAATGGATTGATAATAGAAATATTTGATAGTAAAAATATCCTACATCTCTTAAAAAGTATATTACAAGATACAGAATAATCATTTTAATTCAAGACGTATCATAGCTTATAATAATTCGCGCACAAGTATATGCAGGTAAATGAACGATTAAAATTTAATAAAAAAATTGATATTTTTATACCAACACAAATTTATCATTCCTTCTCGACTTGACAAAAAAATTAAAATATTGTTGTTTTAATAAATAATTATAAAAATATAGTTGTTTTGAATTAATTTATGAATCTATTGTATCCATTCACTTTCAATTTGGGCGTGACCATTCACGCCTAAGTTAGACGTGACCTAAAAGTCATTCACACTTAAGTTAGGCATGACTTATCTGGTGTTGACACGTGGGACAAAAAAATAAACAGTTTAATAGTAAAACTTCGAAAAATCATAACTTTTGAATTGGGTGTCTGAATTAGATAAAAAAAATTATTTCATATAATTTTTCCATATCTAAGCAATGACACCTCATTTGGCATACTTTATCTTTTACATACATAGTTTAAATTTGCAACAATGGTACTATAAGATCGTTTAAACCAAAAAGCCTCTGTATTTTTACTGAACCAAAATAATTCATAAAACTCTTTATTTAATGATCTAAAATCAAAGGAAATTACACTCTAAATTTTGTTTTGACATTTTGTGAGACCATTTTTAAGAAATCAAAGTACTTCACTTTGGAGGAAATTATATATTTTTCCAGCGGCGGAGCCACAAGGCACCTGTTTGTTTTTTTTACTTATTACATATATTACATAATTAATTATAATTAATCAAGCTTCAAATTATAATTTGGAACCACCTAAATATAAAATCAAATGCTCAATATAAAGTAACAATAAATTATTTAAATGCAAACAAATAATAAAGAACGTGTACATTATGTTATTTTTGTGTTTCACCTTCTTTTATTTTTTATCTCGTATATTTTTTTTCGCTTTATTCTAATAAGTTATGTTATTTATTCTTATTCCTATTATTTTAAAAAAGAAAGACTTCTAAACTTAATCACAAAAATGATTAGTTGACCTATTTCAGAATTTGGGCTCAAATAAACCCCTTAAAAGTAGAGAAAAGGATTTGTCTTTTTAAAGAACAGAACCTTGTGTCCTTTTGGTTTTTGACACTATATCTTATTGGTAAGACATAGTTATAATATGAAAAATTACTTTTTTTTTTTCTCTTTCCTCAGTCACTTCAACTAACGTGTAGAGAGAGAAAAAATAACTTTTCATGAAAATAGTTTTTATGTTATAATTATGTCTTAGCGGTAAGACATAATGTTAAAAACTAAAAAGACATAATTTGTGTTATTTAAAAGGATACACACACTTTACCCTTGACAATAACAATCATGAAACCAAATGAATAACAGGTCTATAGTTATGGAATATGAAGGTTTATTAAACTATTGTGTTTTGGGTTATTGAAAACACAAAAAATAGTCAAAAACCTAATTCCCAAATGTGAGAACATTCCTTCGTGCAAATGGTTGTTGCAAATAAGGGCGATGTTCTCTAACGAGAGATATTGAAAATTTAAGGAATAGAAAAAATGAAAGAGAAGACAAAGGACAATGCTTATTATACATATAATTATTATGGGTTTTATTTTTCTTATGTTGCATGAGACAAGTTGTCTCATGCAACCCACAAAAAATGGGTGGGACCCACTAAAAAGGAAGAAAGAGAAAATAAAGAAGCGAGTCCCACTCATTTTTTGTGTGTTGCATGAGACAACTTGTCTCATGCAACATAAGAAAAATAAAACCCAATTATTATATTTGATTGTTTTCATATTTTTAGGACAATGTTTGGTTCATTACTTATTATGTTGTAGGAAGAAAGTGAAATTCTTATGTTTGAAATGCTTACCGAAAAGATTAGTGTATTTTTATATTTTTTATTTGATATATAATCAATGATAATTGTTCATTTGAATTTTCAATGTTATGTGATATTATTTAGTACATAATTTAGATCATTATGCTACAATTCATATTAAAAAAGGCTTTACTGATAAATATTTTAATAATTTAATATGTCAAATTTTATGGCACCACCTAAATTATTGGACTGGCTCCGCCACTGTATTTTTCTGTTGTGCAATCAATATGTCAAGTTAAACCTGGGATCAGAAATTTTACCTTTTGTCATGTGTTTTAGATATAGATTGACCCAAAAATAAGTCCTTATGCAAATGTGATACGTGAATTAATACAAGCCCAACAATAAGTCATCAAAGCAAATGCATTAAACTTAATTACCTTTCCAAAAAATCACATGTGAATATCTTTAGGAAAAAAAACTAGAAAAAGAAATACTAAAATAGTTTTCACATTGTTATTAAAAGTTACGCCAGACTAGTCAATTCATCTAAGAAATACATATATCAACAACTACTAAATCACACAGTTATATATGTTTGTAATAATACATTAAAAATTTTGTATTTTTTAATGCAACTTAAAGAACATAGGATTCATGTATATATAAAAAAAAAATAGAATTTTCACCAATCTTTCTCACATATTATATTCTCACCAATCTCTTATACACTTTTATATTGTGGCATTTTTTTTCTCACTATTTCAAAACACAAATTTTAATTTGATCAAACTCACGCATTTTGCGCTAAAAGCAATGTCAAAGAAGGTGTCCAGTTAATCATATCACACATAAACGTTCCACGTGTTTTTCAGCCCCTACAACCAAAAGCAATCCCACACGACCATGGCTTTCCCATGAATCCATGATCAACACTTCACTCACATCACATGGGCCTGTTTCCTTAATATCAACGCTTCTGATTTCCCTACCAAAACGCATCCTAGCCGTCCCACTGAATCCAAACCAGACCAAGGGTGGGTGAGTGGGCCCCACCGGCCCACCCTTGTCCTCCAAATAGTGAGACAAGTTGCTTTAAAGCTGCTAGTGCTGCTACCGACAGCTATGTTTGCCTTTGTCCATAATTTATGCATTAAATTTGAAACAATACCAATGCGAAAGTAAGTGCATTAAATTTAGGGTTTATTATTTATTATGTTGCTGTAAATGATAAATTTATTTTTTATATACTTATAAAAATATATAAGATTTATATTCTCTTTTTTTTTCACATAAAATTATATAGATTTTACGTATATTTTTATAAAGAGGTAGGATCTTTGATATCGGTATCAAATTTGAACTTTGACACCTTATTTGAAAGTTATTAGATCAAAAAAGATTAATGACTTTAATTTGTAAGCATGTGACACCATTGATTTTTTTGATCTAATGACTTTTAAATGAGGTGTCAAATTTCAAATTTGACATTTATATCAAATGATTAGGTCTCTTTTATAAATATAGGAGATAAAATTTATCTAGTGTATTAAGAGAATCATTCCTCCCTTAAATTTATTATTCACTTCCCTATAAAATACAATCTTGCATTTCCAACTTTACCACAATTGCATCATAATACTAGTGGCAAAGAACTCTGAACCTTGATCATTATATTGTGTAATAGACAAGTTGAAACACAGGGCTTGGAATACAGATATTTGGGTTTTTGATTGTTTTGGCTTAGATTACTTGTGGGAAGATGGAAAACGCAGTGACATATGAGCATGATCTCAACCTCAAGGCAACCGAGCTTAGATTGGGGTTGCCAGGGACAGAGGAAAAGGAAGAGAAAAAAACCATTTCTGGTGTCAAAAGCAACAAAAGGCAATTGCCCGAAACATCTGAAGAGTCTGTTTCCATTTCCAAGGCCTCAAATAGCCAACAAGTGAAGAATGATGCTGCCCCTCCTGCCAAGTAAGTTTATATATGATTAAAGACTAAAGGTTTCAGTCATGTGGTTGATCAAATAATATCCAAGAATAACCCACTTTTTTTTCATATATATATATATATATATATATATATATTTTGGATCTGAATTCTGAGCTAATTCATTCAATTTATTGACATACCAGAGAAAAGATAGTGGGGTGGCCACCAATCAGATCATATAGGAAAAACAGCCTGCAGGAAGCTCAGGGTGCTGGGATCTACGTGAAAGTGAGCATGGATGGAGCTCCTTACCTCAGAAAGATTGACTTGAAGATCTATGGTGGCTATCCAGAACTCCTCAAGGCTCTAGAAACCATGTTCAAGTTGACCATAGGTGAGAATAAATTTTGCTTTTGGCTACATCTATTATTTAAAGAGGGTGACACTCAACCAGTGGTAATCAAATCCAAGAAATTGTCTCTTTAAAAATATGTAAGGGTCTAAGAATTGTCCATATTCCTAGCTTTGTTAGTTGGGGTTTAATAGCTAGTGTTTACGGCCTACAATTTATTGTCTTTATTGTGGTGAAACTAGTTAGTTATTCAAATTTTTAGGATGAAAAATAACTTGGGTTTTGTTATATCAGGTGAGTACTCTGAAAGAGAGGGTTATAAGGGATCTGAATATGCACCTACATATGAAGACAAGGACGGTGACTGGATGCTAGTTGGAGATGTTCCATGGGAGTAAGTTCTTTCTCTTTGTTTTTGTTCATGTCTCTGGTTTGTCTCTTAGCTATACATATTCTCAACCTTACAGAACTTGCTTTTTCTCTGCAGCATGTTTACGACTTCCTGCAAAAGGCTAAGAATCATGAAAGGTTCAGAGGCTAGAGGTTTGGGCTGTGGTGTATGAGAAACAACTAAATTACTATGACAATGATGAGCACTATGCATGATTGAGAGTTTTGCTTTCAAGAAAAATCAGCTTGGGTTCTTGGAACAATTGGATTTTGAATACTGTATCCGACCACCATCCCTATGTGGAGTTGGATTCTGAAGTAACAAGATGGAAGATTATTTCTACAAGTTTGTCAACATTTCTGGTTTTTTGAGATCTGTGATGGGGTGCTATTGCTATTTTTTCCATTGAACATTTTCTATGAGAATGGAAATTTGCTTCAAATGAGCTTTGTGTACAAGAGAGTTAGATGGGATTGATATGTTCGTCAAAGTTTTTTTGTTTTTGTATCAATACAAAAATACAGTGTAATACACCAAATATTTGTATCTATTATGTTGTCTGTAATTGAATGGACACAAAACTAACTGTGCCACATCCGGAATTTCTTCCTCTTTCTACTTGCATCTAAACTCTGTTTTCATAATCCATTTACGTCTCTTTATTATTTCGAAAAAAAAAAAAATTGGATGAAGGGTGAGTGGGCTTATGACCAAGGAAAGTCACAAGGTTGAAGCTGATCTGATCCGTCACAGAATTCATGTTATGGTATTGTTATGAATATATGGTTATTGGTTCTAGAACGGGTTTGTTAACATTAAATATGGCACTAGGCGTAGTTACAATCACAGTAATTGAATTAAAGTACAGATAAACTTCTTCTTTTTTATTTATAAACATTTCTGCTCTAAATAAAATTACAATCTTTTTTATTTATAAACATTTATGCTCTAAATAAAATTACATTAAGTATTCCACTCATAGTTTAAGTTGTAATTTTATTTAGAGCAGAAATGTTTATAAATAAAAAGAAAAAATTTATCTGTATTTTAATCTAATTGTTGTGATTGTAACTATGTCTAGTGCCATACGTAATGTTAACAAATCGATTCTAGAACGGGGTGTTACAGTTATCAAAATTTGTTATCTTAATGTCCTTTATTTTAGTACAATATGAGTCTTATTTTTGCCAACCCCACTTACACATATCATGGTATTGAGTTGTAAGCCAAATCCGTGTTGAGAATGTTATGGGGAGTCCAAATGATAAATGAATTTATATCACGTCTTAATCCAAAATCATAAGGTTATAGACCAATCTTAAGGTTATAATTCTGTGTCTTTGTGCACTTATATGATCTTTACTTTATTTATTTCTAACCGAGATGAGATTTCATCACTGCCTACACTTTATTTCCAACATGACCAAAAACTGTTATGCAAAAGAAATTTCGTTAGTCAATATATTATACATTACGCATGATATAGTGAGGTTAGAAAATAAAACGGTTGGTTGTTGGCAAAGTAATCTTCAGAGTTGATCTAGTATTGGATCAAGAAACTAATTAAAAAAATCATGAGCAAACAATCCAGAAGCTAGGATATGCCCTTAAAATTAAAAAACCAGTATTTAATCCAGAATATTTTTAAATAGCTTTTCTGAAGTTGTTATTGTATAGACATGAAGCGGTGAGGTTAGGGAAGTAAATGATGATTGGGAAGTATAAGCAACTTTTCGGTTTTTCCCACGGGAATCTTTATAGCAGTAATAAAAAATTTGACTTGGTAGATAATGAAAGATCATGAACAAGCATGGCAAACAATGCAGAAGACAGGATCTACTCTAGATCTTGTTTGTATTGAAATAATGAAAAGCTCTGCGAGACAATTATTCATATCTATAGAAAAACTTCATAGATCAAAAAGCAAAAGTGTCATGTATTTTTGCAGAGTAAAGGGATGAAGTTTCCAAGGTAATTCATGTGCATAGGAAAGTGCATGCATCACAATTTAAACTCAAATCAGAATTTCACCTACTTTTTGTGTCATGTAATATCAAAAAAAAAAAAAGAGTAAACGGGACTCACTAAAGAGAAAAAAGATAAAGAAAAAATAAATAAATTTCACTACTTTTTATATGTACATGAAACAAAATTGTCTCACTTAATATGAGAAACATATTTTTCATTAAAATATAATCTTAAAATGAGCTTCATTTTTTGTTTTATTAGTTGCTTGACAGGCACTGTCCGGGTTATTGTTAAGAAGTTAAAATTAGGCATAAAGCTTGTTAGTTTCTAAATAAGGATCGAGAATCTTATATTTACAAATTTTTTATTTATAAATTTTTATAAACTACACTATATCTTATCGGTAAGATATTTTTGAGTAAAATCTTATCAGTAAATCATAATATAATATGAAAGTTAGTAAAAAAAAAAATTATCAATATAATTATATAACCCTCCTCTCTAAATAATATTAACTGCACAACTGTAACATTAAAAAAAAAATGACTTTTTTCACAACGTTATTTTTTTTGGTAAACTTTTTCAAAACGTTATTTGATATCTGTTTATCTACGCCTATTTATTCCAGGAAAACAAAATGGGTTTTATGTTTATTCTTTTAAATGATATAAAGTTGTGCCATTTTAAATGAAAGAAACACATAAACATTGAAAATCATGGGAGAAGAAAATGAATATTTTTTTAATTTAAATTTTAAATAAAAAATATTAGTTTATGCCTTTCTCTCACTTAAAATAACACAATTCTATGTCTTTTAAAAGAATAAATATTTTTCCCAAAATAAAAAGACAAAAAATGCGTATTAGAAACGGGATTACTTCTTCGTGGTGCAAGCAAAAGATAATTTTATCTGTGCATACGCATGAAAGTGGTTATGACCTTGTAAAGAGAACAGAGAAAAAATAAAATAAGGTTCATCTAATTTTTATAAATGTTTAGGAGAATTATTAAACTCGTTAAAAAATAGTTCTTTATTATATTAAAGAGAAAGTTATACAAAATAATGTAATATATATATGGGGAAGGATCCGTTTATAAACTTTTTTGAATTTCTTTTACAAATTACACTATGTTCTCTTGAGAGAACATAGTTTAACTAGTATTCTCCCGGGAGAACATAGTGTAGTTTGTAAACAAAAAAGTTTGTAAATATAACTTGCCCATGTATATAGGAAAAAATATTTCTCAAGCAGCTTGAGATAAGTTTATCTCCGGCCACCCTAAAACTACGTCGTTTTATTTATTTATTTTCTTATATTAATTGATTTACCTTTGAATGGTTACGATTTCGTTTTTCTCTCTCTTCTTTATCACCATTGATCCATCTTTGTATGGTTATGATTTAGTAGCCGGAGATAAAATTATCTCAAGCAGCTTGAGAAATAATAAGCCCTATATATATATATATATATATATATATATATATATGAGGTAGGATCCTTTGACACCGGTGTAAAATTTGAAGTTTGACACCTAATCTAAGAGCTGTTAGATCAAAAAAGATCAACGACTCTGATTTGTAAGCATGTGACATCATTGATCTTTTTTATCTAACGGCTCTTAGATGATGTGTCAAACTTCAAATTTGACACCGGTGTCAAAGGATCTTGGCTATATATATATATATATATATATATATATATATATATATATATATATATAAATGGGTTTAATGTCTCTTATGTTGTATGTGATAAAATTATCCTCTACACACACATAAAAGTATGTGGAGCTCATATTTTTTTTTTATCTCTCTTCTCTTCACATGGTCCCACATGGATCCACACACTTTTATGTGTGTATAAGAGATAATTTTATCTCTTACAACATGAGAGACATTAAACCCATATATATATATATATATATATAGGGAGGGATCTTTTGATTCTGGCATAAGACTTAGAAATCTTACTTCTCGTCTCAGTAGTTGATTTCTGTCTATTTAATGGTTGTTATTTATTTGAAAAAATAATAAATTAATTAATATAACTCAATAAATTAAAATCGTTCGATAGACAGAAATTAACAGTCAGGTCAAGGAGTAAGACTTCTAAATCTTATACCAGAGTCAAAAGAACTCTCCCTTATATATATATATATGTGTGTGTGTGTGTGTGTGTGTGTAAAAATAATTCTCATGTTATAAGAGAAGTCTTTCTCCTACTAGTGATACATCGAAATGTGTACAACAACTTTTTTGTTTTTATTTTTTAATGGGAGGTGAGACCCATCACATCTTGTGTCTATAGTAGTAGAAAGAATTCTCCTACAACATGAGAAAAAAGAGACCCATATATATATATATATATATATATATATATATATATATATATATATATATATATGTATATGAGGTATGATCATTTGACACCGGTGTCAAATTTCAATTTTGACACCTCATCTCAGAGCCGTTAGATTAAAAAAGATTAATGGTGTCACATACTTGCAAATCAGAGTCATTGATTTTTTTTTTTATCTAACGGTTCTGAGATGAGATGTCAAAATTGAAATTTGACATCGGTGTCAAAGGATCCTACCTATATATATATATATATATATATATATATATATATATATATATATATATATAAACTACTCTCACGCTACCTGTGATAAATTTTTTCTTCTACACATCATTCGATAACTGTGCCACATTTTTTTCTTTTTATTTTTCAGGTGGTGAAGCTCACAAGTTTGTCTATATGACATGAGATAACTTATCTCCTTTAACATGAGATTAATAAAATCCATATATATGTGTGTGTTTTAAATCAACATTTTCCAATGTTCATTGACTTTTCCGACAATGATTGTCTTTCTTAGCTGTGGATCCTTCATCTCCAAGTTGTGATCATTCGCCAAAGAAAAATTGCAACATTCATTTGATGAGAAAACTTTACTTCTAATTTCCGTACTTGTAAAAGTAAGTTTACAATTGTATATAATTTTTTTTTAAAATATTAGTATATATTTAAAAAATCAGACCGAATATGAGTTTTTTTTTTTTTTTTAGTAAAGACCATTTTTGATCCTTCATCCCCACTTGAGTTCTTTATAAAAATAAATTAGTCAGTTAGTCCCTAAAAAATTTAAGGTGAACCCATTTTAGTTTTTTTGAGAGACTAATATGGGTCTTTTTTGAATTTTTGGTAAGAGACTAAAATGGGTCTTTTTTGAATTTTTGAGGGACCACGATTTCAACTAAATGGGTTCACTTTGAATTTGTTAGGGACTAACTGACTAATTTATTTTTGTAAGGGACTAAAGTGGAGAACGTGTTTTTTGTTAGAGACTAAAAATGGTATTTACTTTTTTTTTTTACTAAATATGAATCAACAAATCAGACCGAATAACTTGCAGTACTGATTTAATAAATTATCAGCCTGAGTTGTACATACTTGACCCATTAGGTATTGATTGTATTCGGCCCAGCTGGCAATGGGTCCGTCCTATCTAGACTGGTCGACCCTAAATATTCTACATATAATTACAAAATTTAGAAATTTTAATTTTATAGTATAAGAATACTTTATAGAAAAATTATTTAAATATATGAAGAATTATAAAAAAAACATAACGAAATATTATATATATATATATATGTGGTAAAATTATTTTTATAGCCGCTTTACAACAATAACAGATGTATGTTTATGATTCTCTACATTTAATAATTTCACGTATATATATGGCAAATATTTGATTGCTACAAGTACAACAACCGTAAAAATATAAACTCCTATATATATATGTGTGTGAGAGAGACAAAGTTTTGTTTTTTGTTTTTTTACCAAACTATATTGGTTTGAGTGAATAGGGTTCGAGTTCTTTAAGCATATAATTTTGGATTTAATTTAAAGATTTATCTGTATTTAAAAAATATTGTTGAAAAGAATTTTACCCTTAACACTTAACTATGAAATCAAATTTTAGAGTTAGCAAAACCAGCTACTCTTTCCCGTCCCACCTCAAACCTATTGAAAATAGGATGGGTGAGACAGGTTGACCCACTATTAATAAGTGAATTAAAAATATCAATTTATTTCGTTTTTAAGGCGGATTAGCGAGTCAATTTGTCTAAATAAAATAAAATAAAAAATTTATTTTTTCCTAATGTGTCTTTTAATATAAAAAAATATATATTGAGATCATATGTTATTTAATGATTTGTGGGATTAAATGAAAAAGTTACTCCGGGTGTGTAGATTTTTACAAATATTATTATTACAAAATTGCTTTAATAATAGTATTTTGTATGAAAATACTTGGCATTTTGTTTTGTTCAGTTGTAATGATAGTGAACTGACCATTGGAAACAACTATAGATGTTGCAATTTTGCAACAAAACTGCATATTTTGAGATATAAAGTCAAATATAATATATATGAAACTAAATTCATTAAAGGGAGGGTTATATTTACAAACATTTTGTTTACAAACTCTTACAAACTACACTATGTACTTCCGGGAGTACATAGTGTAACGAGTACATAGTGTAATTTACAAAAATTTGTAAAAAAAATTGGTAAACAGACCTTCCCCCTTCATTAATATGTTGGTGAAAAAATAATGTGATATATATGAAGATAACAAATGGAAAAAAAATTGACCTGCAGACTCAATCGCCCCATACTCGCCCCGCCCTAAACTTGCGTTGACCCACCTATATGCAAGGTGGGTTATGTTGGGTTGGTAACGTGACCTCTCATGTAAGGGGTGATGTTGGACACAATAGTGCATCCCATAGAGCATAATAATATGGGCACCACCCTATTCTTCAGAGAAATCTTCTTCCCATTATAAATATCACATTCTCCATTAAAGAGGCACCTTCACCACATTACTCGCTATTGTTATTCTTCTACATTGCAATCTCACTTTGTCAAAATGTGTCCCTTTGCACCACCTCTGCCCTTTATTGTCATCGGATCACCTTGACATATTATAATATCCCTTGAGAGAAACAATCATATCTCATATTTCTCATACTCAAGTTTAAGACTATTTATTTTTAGAAAAGTGTTCATCATTAATTATGTAGCATCGACACGCGACACGACACCTTATAACATTTCAAGAGGTCAATTTTAAAAAATATAGATTTCGACATATTGGGACATGTTTTAATATTAAATAATATTTTTATTATATATATAGTGTATATTACATTTGTCATTAGGAAAGTATCTCTTTACGCATTTTTGCCTTTCTTGATTAATCTTTTGATCCTTGTGTGGAGGAACTCGACTAGAATCTTCATTAAGTCATTGTTCACTACAGTATCTAAAAGAAAAATAAAAAACAATTAAAAAATTATATTAATTAAGAGAAGTATTAAACTCATTCATATTTAAAAGCTTACTTGATATTCAAAGCATGTGCCAAATAATGTAATGGAGTTCAATTTTTGGTCCAACGATCCACAAGAATGCCATGCACCACCCTATAAAAAGTTGAGGTCTCATCCATCCTCTTTATTTCATGAAAGTATATAACATTATTCACTTTCTCAATCATCTCATTCCACATATCATAAATCAAATGAAGACAAGGTTTATTAGTGTCATAAATCCTGATCAAATCATAATGGGAGCAATGAAAGAAAGTATGTAAACAATTGAGTCCCACCAAAGATCATGCAATATCTTATCCTTAACAACTCTGGCCCTCCCTTGATTATTATCTTTTTTTAAACTCTCCATTTTTCATGAATTACCATGACCACCTTTTATTAATTTGAACTTTAGCATCACAATCATGGAAGAAAAATGGGTTTCAGCTATAGAAAGAAATTTCAATCCCACAAACTCATTAAACATTGATAGTCTCATAGAATGATTCATTATAAAGTTCTATATTGTAGCAACATCTCCAACAATTTCATAAATCCAACAACAATTTTAGCAGAACAAATATTTTTCACAACAAAATTTTGTGTATTAACAATACATTGTGTCCAAGTAATAGACGAAAATTCTTGCTCAATAAGCTGCCTTACTCCCTTACAATTTTTAGCATTATCCATGATTACTTGAACCACTTTTTCATTCCCAACTTCTTGAATTACTTCTTTTAACAACCTGAAAATAAAATGTCTATCCTTAGTCTCTCCTAAACAATCAATTGATTTCAAAAATATATCTTCACCATCAGACACTTCCATGAAATTAATAAGTGGTCTCCTTTGTGAATCACACCATCCATCACTCACAATACTAACACCCTTCTCATTCCATCTAGCTCGAATAGGTGCACACAACTTATCAATATTTTCTTTCTTTTTCTGCAAAAGAGTGGTTCGCAACGAGTTATATCTTGGTGACAAATAACCTCCAATATTATGATCTGCGACATAAGTGAAGGCGGCTTGAAAATATAGGTTCCCTGCTAAATTGAATGGCAATCCTACTGAATAAAACATCCTAGAAAGCAAGTGATTTAATTCTTCTCGCGCCTCAACATTGAATTCCCTCTCAAAAGGACTTCTAGTTGAACTTCCACCCTCACTCCCAATTCTTCTTCTTCTTTTTCGAGTTTGAATATATGGAAAAGCTAGAAGGGGGTAAAGGTATATTTTTGGGCGCATTATTCTTCAATCTCACACTAGCTTCTTATTCTAGTTTATCCAACTCTAGCAAGTCTTTTGTTTGCACATGTAAACATTTTGTAATTCCTTTACACAAATGAGCCCTTACTCTAGTATACAAACTTTTATAATCCTTTCCACAAAAATTGCATTTCCAAGATAAATTCCCTCCTACTTCCATTCCAATGTCTACTTTGGCAAATGCTTGGTTGGCCGAGATCTGCTCGAGGCTAGAGGGGAGCAAAATGTGAAGAGAAAGTATTATATTTGAGGAGCAACTGATTATTCTAGAGAGAAAATCTACCAATAGTATGCAAGCTTACACATCCACCAATATAGCATTGTATATCAGGGAAAGATTATAAAAACACGCTTAGAGAAGGGAAATCAATGAAGGCAATTAAACAAAGATCAAATAGAAAAGATAGAACGATTTTATACCTAGAAGCCACACTTGTCTTAAGTTTAGGATTGCCAATAAGCACTTGTTATCAACTCAATCAAACAAAGTTGATGATTATGAATGAACAAGGACTGGGTTTATCCCTTAAACTAAGCTTAGGCGTTACCTTGGAAAAATCAAAAAAACATACAAGTAGAGAGCAATTCTTGAAAGATGATAAATTAAGAACAAAATACAAAACAGTGAGCGAAAAGAGGATTGTGCTTTTGAGAAAATCTTGATTGTTGCAAACAAAGTATGAGAGTGACAGTGAAACAATAATAGGAAAAAACGTAGGCTAAGGTTAGTGTTTTCACCTCACTGGGCTATTTCTAAGACTCGGCACCGCTCCCAGAAATGGGTTTAACTTCAGGTGCTTTTCATTGCCTTGGATACATATTGCTCTAGCACCAAGTTTTTCTTCCTAAAGTGGTCTGTGGATATCCCTATGCCCCAAATAACCTTAGGAGTCCTATTGTATTAAGACTCAAGGAAGATTGTACTTGCACTTATTCCTAAGACATAATGCAAAATTGCTAAAGAGCAACTCTACACACAACAGATGCTCCTCGATTTGGGGATTCCTCTCACCAGAGAGCCAATCTCCTAAGGTTTCCCTTGACAACTGTTAATCGGAGCAGTAAAGCAGAAACATCTTTAAATTCATTAATGGCAACAAGCTTACATCATAAGTTCAACCTAGATGGATACTTCTACATCCCCTTGCCTACTAAAAGACTTTAGCTCATACTAAGGATCATATCATATAATTCCTAATTACAAACTAAGAAAAATAGAAAAGAAAACTAAAGAGAAATATGAAAACTAGAGTAGACCGTGAGGTCCTTTCCCAAAAGCTTCTAATGGTGGTGTCTTTATCTGTATTTATAAGTGTTCTTCCGCCTTTGAAATGATCTTGGTCATTGATGGAATTCAATGCCTCAGATTACATTTAGTTCCCATATAGAACATTCCAGCTCAGCCCTATTGGAATATTTTGGGTTGTTCCTCCTCTGCTATTGGTGAATTTGAGTTTTGTAACGCTGAAAAATGCATTTTTTTCTTCTCCTTCCTGTTTGTCTCCCATTTTTGCTATATTCTTTTTCATAGAAGGACAGTGGTGCATGCTACTTTTTCTCTCTCCTGCCACTTTTTTCAACTTTTGTTCTTTTTTTATCTTTTTGTCCTTTTATTCTCTTTTTTCCTCCAATTCGACATCAGTTTTCTACTGGGACTTTGTAAAGTGGGCTAAGGTCACCTGAAATGCAACAATGGAAATTAAGTCCAAAATCAACTAAGTTATGTCATTTTGCTCTCAATTTTATTTGAAATTCCACTATAGCGAGTAGATCCCACCCAGAGTGTGCAAAAATTGCTTATGGCTATAAAAGTGTATACAAATGATCAAAATAATAGTAAAAATAAAAATTAGGCATATCCAACACTCCAATTCAAATTCCAATATATTTTCAACAGCTCAACACCAACTTAAATTTCTAATATATTTTCAAACACCAACACCAATATCAATATATTTTCAGAAAAACAAAGCATTCAAGACTCTAGATTTTTTCAAACAAATACCTTTTAATATATTTTCAAACAAATAGAGTAGAGAGCACTACCATGAGTCATTCATCAGTCATCACCATGAGCCATTCAACGTCTACAAAATACAACATTCAACACTTCTCACCACCATGTGTCATTCAACATCAATAACATTCAAAAATAAAACTTTGAAAGAGCATTGATTCAAACAAGAATTGGAAATGAAAGTGGAAAAATAACTCACTGAACTCTAGAGCAACACAAAACAGAACTCAGAAACCATTGTCATCCCTCAACTTGTTGTTGCATGCTAGTAGGAACTCATAGTCACAAGTTTTATCGCACTCTCGCCATCGTAGGTTCCATCGCTTGTGTGCTCATCGTCGCACAGGTCTCTATCGCGCTCGCGTCTCGTCCTTCGGCCACACCCTTCGTCGCAGTCGCAGGAAGACCATCTTAGTTGGGGATAAGGTGTCATTTTTTAGAGAGGAGAAAAAGGTTTGTCACTCACGGGCGAAAAGCAAGGAAGGAGACATTGGATTAAAGGTTTTTTTTTAAAAAAAAATTAAGATTTTATTAAATGTATTTTAATTTTTTCAAAATTATAATTTTATTAACGTATTTTATTTATTTATTTTTTAATTTTATTACAAAAATGTCATTTGACCGTGTCAGAGATAATCAAATTCACATGTTAGATTGTGTTGGGTGTCCGATACTGACTCTTTAGATTTTTTTGAAGTGTCTATACTTCATAAATTATTGATGAAACTAAACATGCTACATGCTTAAGAAATATATTAGCCAGACATAAGTTCAGTTTAATGGCAAGTACGTTGTATGTTTTGTTATCTTATTGTTTTTTAAATAAATCAACATCCTTTATCTAATTTTATACTTCAGTGGCGTACCCACGTTGAGGCCAGTTGGTGCCTTGGCACTAGTTTATTTTCAATTTTTTTACTTATTATATATAATTATATAATTAATTATAATTTAGCCAGAGATAAAATTATAATTTGGCACTATCTAAATAAATATAACTATATTTATGTTTTTTATTCAGATTAAAAAAATCAATACCCACGACCCGTTCACCTGACCCATGACCTGAAATCAATTAAAAACACCATGAAAGTCCTAATTTTCTGACTTACTACAGCAATCGATACTTCTCTCAGCCCTGTTATAACAACCCACATCTATGTAATGTTGATAAACAGTAAAACTCGGTAATGGAAAACGGTAATGGAAAACCTGTTATAACGGTAATGGAAAACGTGCACTGACAAGTAAGAGATTGGGATAATTGAAGAGTAAAACCTATAAATTGTGAGATTTTAAGTTGATTGAGAATCTAATCATTGTTCAGAGGGTGTATATGGTGAAAATCCTGAATTTCGGGTTATAATACCTACCAGGGGTAAAATGAGAATTTGCAAAACTGCCTAATTTTTAGTCTAACCGGAGAAAAATATATTATTTGGACATAATTAGGTTATTAAAATGATAAATTGGGATTGGAAATGAAATCTGGAGAATTTTTATGGTTTTTGGGAAAATGTGCGAAAAGTGCATAATTAGGGATAAAATCATAATTTTACCAAATTACTGGAAAACTTGAGATTCTTCTATTAAAAGACTTTTAATGGACTTTGGTGGATATTAAATTTTTTGATTAGTGATTGGATCATGGATTAAATGAAGGCTAATCGGATAAAATTATATAGACTCATTAAGGGCATTTTAGTCATTTTCACGCCTATGCGGACATTAAGTCACTTAAAACACTTGGAACACTTTATTCTCTCTCTCATCAAATTCAACCCTTCCCCTCCCTTGCAGCCATTGACCTTTATTTTTTGTGGCATTGGAGTGCTTTGAAAAACCTAACTCCATTTAGAGACATTTTTAGCCAAAACTTTGAACACCAAACATGTTCTCCCTTGACTTTGTGACCAACTTCCATATCTCTAACTCTTGTTGAAAACTATTGTGGAGGGAGATATGGGGCCAAGAAAGTGGCGACCTAAAGGGGAAAATGTGGCATTCAATGATGGTTTAAGTTGATTAGTTGCTTGAAACTTCATAGTAGGAGTCTTTGGAGTTCATTTGTAGTAAGATCATTCATCTCCTCTTGAGTTTTATGATGGATTGAAAATGGGTATGTTCTTGGTTATGCTTATATTGGAGGGCCTGTTTTGGTTGGTTTAATGGCTATATTCCTTTGAAGTTTATTGCTTGTATTGATGAATAATGGGTAAAAATCAAATAAAAACTTAAGGCTTTATGTGATGACACTTAGGTGAATTTTTGGATGGAAAAAGTGATGAAATTGTGAAGTAAATTGATGTTGAGATGGTGGATTAGTGTTGTGCTATGTTGGAAGTGGTTTTAGTGAGATTAAACAATAATTTGAAGTCTTTAAATGCATGAAAACTTTTTCATAGAAGGACAGTGGTGCAGGCGACTTTTTCTCTCTCCTGCCACTTTTTTCAACTTTTGTTCTTCTTTTATCTTTTTGTTCTTTTATTCTCTTTCTTCCTCCAATTCGGCATCAGTTTTCTACTGGGACTTTGTAAAGTGGGCTAAGGTCACCTGAAATGCAACAATGGAAATTAAGTCCAAAATCAACTAAGTTATGTCATTTTGCTCTCAATTTTATTTGAAATTCCACTATAACGAGTAGATCCCACCCAGAGTGTGCAAAAAGTGCTTCTGGCTATAAAAGTGGATACAAATGATCAAAATAACAGTAAAAATGGGGGCTTCTGCTATAAAACAAACCGGATAGCTCTCCACTTTTGGGAGCTATCAGTAATATATTGCCATAATGGTTTGCTTGGAGATTCATCATCCCTTGAATTTGTGTAAGATGCACTACTCGCAATACTTGAATCCATTATATAAAAATAAAATAAAATAAAATACTACATCAAAAATAAAAATTAGGCATATCCAACACTCCAATTCAAATTTCAATATGTTTTCAACAACTCAACACCAACTTAAATTTCTAATATATTTTCAAACACCAACTCCAATATCAATATATTTTCAGAAAAAAAATAAGCATTCAAGACTCTAGATTTTTTCAAACAAATACCTTTTAATATATTTTCAAACAAATAGAGCAGAGAGCACCACCATGAGTCATTCATCAATCATCACCATGAGCCATTCAACACTCAAAATAGTATGAGTCATTCAACATCTACAAAATATAACATTCAACACTCCTCACCACCATGTGTCATTCAACATCAATAACATTCAAAAATAAAAATTTGAAAGAGCATTGATTCAATAAGAATTGGAAATGAAAGTGAAAAAATAACTCACTGAACTCTAGAGCAACACAAAACAGAACTCAGAAACCACCGTCATCCCTCAACTTGTTGTTGCATGCTAGCAGGAACTCATAGTCACAAGTTTTGTCGCACTCTTTCCATCGTAGGTTCCATCGCTTGTGTGCTCATCGTCGCACAGGTCTCTGTTGCGCTCGCGTCTCATCCTTCGGCCACACCCTTCGTCGCAGTCGCAGGAACACCATCTGAGTTAGGGATAAGGTGTCATTTTTTAGAGAGGAGAAAAGAGTTTTTCACTCACGGGTGAAAAGCAAGGAAGGAGACACTGGATTAAAGGTTTTTTTTTTTAAAAAATTGTTTTTATTAAATGTATTTTAATTTTTTCAAAATTATAATTTTATTAATGTATTTTATTTAGTTATTTTTTAATTTTATTACAAAAAGGTCATTTGACCGTTGTTAGCGCCTATTTTTGTCCTATATTTTGTGGTTTATAACCAAGAGAATAAAGGGGAAAAGAAAAGGAAGAGACACATTTTTGGAAAGATTTGCAACATGAATTGGAAATGAGTAGGGTTTGCTCCAACTGCGATATCTCATTAATCCACCGTCCGATCAAGCTGAAATTTTTTTAGTAAGATCTTGACTCATTGTACATCATATTCGACGGTGGATTTGTTGATTGGATGCCTGTACTATTCCCAGAAAATTCAAAACCGAAACAGGTTTCCCAAGAAATTTCTACTGCAAGAAGCCATATTGTGAGGACCATTTCTCTCAAACCAACTGTCCGATCTTTTTCAAATTTGGTCGCCATGTTCCTCGCATATGATACGTCAATATGACCAGAGGGATTTTCAATCTAAGCCCTCTGGTGTGAGATATGGTGGTCACAAAATGGTTATTCACATTGAGGGAAAAAACCACTATTCCTAAAAAGTCCAACATTGCCTATCTCTCATCTCTTCCTCTTCCCTTCCCCATATATAAACACCTCTACCCCTTCCTTTAAACTTACAGAAAAAATTGGAGAAAACCAAATTAAAAACACCAAATTGGAGAAAACCAAATAAAAAAACACAAGACACTTGGGCTTGGTTCAAAACTAAGGTAGTGTTATAGTAAAAAAATTTAGTTACTAATTTTCCTTTTGTAGGAAAATTGGGGTGTTTCTCCACAACTTGGCTCCATACACCAAGTTTTGGTCATCTTTGAAGATAATTGGGGTGGTTCTGCATAACTTGGCTCCATACACCAAGTTTTGGTCATTTTCGAGGTAGGTCTGTTTACTTCCTTCTTTAGAATGTTATTTTCTTTACATGCTTTTTATGTTCTTAATTTTTTAGGAATTTTTCTTATGCTTTATTAGAAAAAAAAATTTATATAGCATAGAATTTATATTCTTTGCATGCTTCTATGTTCTTGATTTTATTTTTTAGGAATTTTCTTATGTTTTTCATGTTTTATTAGAAATTCTCTTATATAGCTTAGAAATTATATTGGTGATTAATTTAGGCATGATGCTTTGTTAATCTTATAACCCCTTTTTTATTTATTTTAGTCATTGCAAAATTATTATCTTAAGTTTAAAATCAATCAACACATAAGCATTTTCTACAGAACGATGTAGCTTTGAGTTCCCTATTGTACCGAGGGATACGTAGGAGCGGGACCCACCCGTTAAGCACAAAAATAAATTTTCAAAAATTAGTTTCGTTTTCTTTAATCAATGTACTTCAATTCTTTGGGGTGAAATAAATGTTTAAAATCTCATTAATAATTTGCGCATTTAGTATAAGGTAACCATTTTTTTTAACGGACGGTGTAGGGTGCTAATACCTTCCCTACTCGTAATCGACTCCCGAATCCAATTCTGATTTCAAAGACTAGTTTTATCAAATAAAAGGGTTTTTCCAATGTTTTCCCAAATAAACCTTGGTGGCGACTCCATTGTTTTTAATCGTTCAAATCTTTCGCCGTCACGTCGCAATTCGGTCGCGACAACTGGCGACTCCACTGGGGACATTTAGAGAGTCAAGCCTATTTTATTAATTGTGCAAATTATTTATGATTTTATCTATCTGTTTCACCCACTTTTTGTTGCTTTATTTTTTTTTTCTACCTTTGGTGTAAATGTTATTATTAAGCATTATGTTTATACATCTATGTTTGTCATGTGTTGCTGGTATATTTATAACTGCAATAATAAATATGTATCTTGTTTGGTTTTAACCTTAGGGTAGACGACCTCTGTATATATTCTGCTTTGTCTTCGTTTTGCAGCTTGGGAATTTTATTTATTTTCAAATGCACAGGCTAATATGCCCCCTGCACACGCATCGCTATCACTTATTTCACACACTTCTGGGTTCTATAACCGGACTCATCTTTAAACCTAAGGAATAGGGGTGTCTCGACATTGTCATTGAAGAGGCCTAGTGCCTCCCTGACACTTGTTGATTCACCTCTGGAGTTGTTACTAGCATTATGGAATGATCGTATTGAGAGGGTTTATCCCTACGTGCGATTAGTTCCATAGGCTGGGTCCATATCCATCGGGTGTGGGCAACTCAAGGACCATAGTCTTCATAAGTCTAGATCAATCCAAAACATGCACTTATAGAGCAGACCTAGTGACCTACTATTTTAGAGTGCCCACCGTTGGATATCTGATCATAAGGTTCCATTTTTAGGTCAATGGGAGCAAATAAAAAAGAGGTAAAAAAAAATTTCGGAAAAAAAGAAAAAAAAGAAAGGGTTGTCATCCACCATAAAAATGAAATCATCATTGACATTTGCATAATATCATGACCATTATTGCATTCCACCATAAAAAAAGGGGAAAACAACTCTTCATGTAGATTAATCAATCATTTTTAGGATTAAGCATGACATTTCATTTTACATGACATTTGCTTCCTATCATAAAAAAAATTTTGTGAAAAATGCCCATTTTTTTTCCAATCAAAGCAAATGAATTTTCAAGACATTCTTTCATTGTCAAATAAAATGAGGTAAAAAAAAAAATTTGAACTGTTGTTTTTCCTTGGAAAGGTTGAACCTATCAAATCTTACATCTCAAAACTCTTGCAAACTCAAGCTCTAAGACATGGAATCCGAAGAAGCATATGATACAAGGAATTTGAGCCATGAAGTGGATGAATTGAAAAGAAAAAATGACGGAAAGACAAACCAGAATGGAGGACATGTGAAGCATCTGAAGAAGGCACATAATTTGAAAGGGCCAGAGTTAAAACATGTGGAACGACAAGATCTTTCACCACCCCATATCTCACCACCCCTTTTCACTAATCAAACTTATCATACTCCATTGTCCTATAATCATCAACCTCATTCCAATATACCCTATCCAGCTATAACGCCTCATATGGCGTCATTCGCTCATCCATTCCATACAATTATCCTCCTACAAGCCATCACAACCTATATCCACTTTGGATCAGCCATCAACACTTTCCCAATCATCATTTGCCTAAGTCCAACTCTCAAACCCAGGGATGCTCTTCTTCAAAGAAGAAACTGCCATTTCCAAAGCTAGCAATTTCTAGGGCTGAATTGTTTGATCAGCTGCAAAATGCTCATCTGATTCAAAAAATCTCCACAAATTCCAAAAAATTGTGTATCAAGACAGGAAGAGATTTGAATTTGACCTTTATTTTTCACTCAGGAATGGTTGGTCACTCCATTGAAAATTGCAAACCTTTTGAGAAGACAGTGAAAAGAATGATAGATCGTGGTCAATTAAATATCATTGAGGGAAGATCTATCACAATCAACAACCAATTTTTGAACCATGAAGAAGAAACAATTATCTTCCAACCAAAATAAGGAATCTTTGAGTGTTCAATGGTCTATCTTGTTAATTAGTGAGATTGACATAATATAATGGTTTTGTCATGTTATCTCCTATAAAGATCAAAAATTGGGGGAGTTTTGAATTAAAAGTTAATTTTCTTTGAAGCATTCATTCAATGAACTTGCATGATGATTGTCTTTTCTTATATTGACTTCTTTTCAAATCTCATATAAACCATTTCCGAACAAATTCAATCCTTCCAATCCCTCACCCCAAAAGGATTCCCAAAGGCTCCTTTGATTGTTTCCTGTGTTACAGTGGGCATGAGCAATCATGGATTTGATGAAACATTTGAAGTCCCATATAAAAAAAAACTCGCTAACCTGATGATCAATTAAGGCAAGGTAAAAATAAAATACAATAAAAAATAAAAAAATAAAAAATCATAGAGTAATACCTTGTATTTTGGTCTACACTGAAGCAAGCTCATTTAGCTTAGCAGTTAAAGATAAGTGCAAATTAGGTTGGGTATACTTTGGGATAAACCCATTGAATTTAGCAACTTAAGATCGATGCACTTAAGTGTGACATGTCTGGGGGCAATTTTCTTTGAGTCTTGTAACTAAAGATTGATACAACCCATTTGGCCTAACCATTGAATATTTGGGGCAAATTCTCCTTCCTGTTTACACATGGATTCTCTTGGTGGTAGTTTTGAGAGATCATCATCCAAGAAGACATTTTTAAGCATGGTAGGAACATATGGTCCAATCTTTAAAGAGAAATCTTCTCAGTCCATAAAAAAAAAAAGAGAAGAGAATGAAAGATAAGCCTGTTAGGTTGAAAACCCACAAGGACGACCTATGCAAAAGTTAAGGCGATAGAAAAAAAGAGAGAAGGAAAGATAGGCCCGTTAGGTAGAAAACTCACAAGGGCAACCTTAGCAAAAGTTAGGGCAAGAAAAGAGACATAATTTGAAAACAAATGGGAGTTTACACATGTGTTTATAGTACAATACTATTTTGATGACTCATCCATTCATGGGAAGTTTCAATTTTCTCAAGGAAAGAGTATTGGGGCAGCGCCATCTGATAGAAAAGAATCGACAGGTATAATATCCATTGGTTCATAGGAATCTCTCAAAAGAGAACAAAGGAATCTAGATTGGGGCAAACACTTAACCTTCCATGATATTCCACTTGTTTCATCATCTACCTTCTTCCTTGTAAATCGCCACATTCCTTTTAAGATTTCAAGTTATCCAATCCTTTTCAATCTTACTTGTAAAGTTATGCATGTTAATTGAATGATGTTTTAAAGTAAGAGGACATAAATACAATAACATGATTTAACAATTTGGTGACAATCTCTCAAATTAAGAATTTAGGTCAAAAAGACTCAATTGATTTCAATTCAGGGAAGGCCACAGATGACTGCTCAATTTTTCCTCTTCTTCAAGAAGGTTTGACATGTGTGGTCAAGAGCTATAAATGGGCATATTCTCCATGTTCGAGAAGGTTCAATCTCTTCCGTCAAGATTTGAGAAAAATACTCATGAAAGGAATAAGTCAGATATATCCACAACTGAAAACTTTCAAATCAAACACTTGTGTGAAAATTGGATGACATGTCAATGAGTCTGAGATTGCATGAGTTTACCTTTAAACATTTGTTGAAGGTTTGGAGTTTTCAAGGAAAACAACACAGTCAAAGCATTTTTCTTGCACTGGTGAATTTTTCACATTAAGGCTGACATGAAAGAAAAAGGACGAGGAAAACATCAAGATTTGAAAATGTTAAGCATTTTGCATTAGGTGACATGCATTACATATTGCATCATCTTTCCATATAACAAAAAAAAATCAGAACTTTAAGTGCTTTTGCATTAGGTGACATGCATTGCGTCTTGCATCATTTTGTATACCAAAAAGAGATAGAGAAATCTCTAAGTTTGAAACCTGAAGCATTTCTACATTAGGTAAAATGCATTTCATCTTGCATATTCTTTGCATCTCAAAAAGAAAAAAATCAGAACTTGAAGTGCTTTTTGCATTAGGTGACATGCATTGCGTCTTGCATCATCTTTGCACACAAAAAAAAAATCAGAACTTCAAGTGCTTTTGCATTAGGTGACATGCATTGCGTCTTGCATCATCTTTGCATACCAAAACAAAAAAAATCAGAACTTTGAGTTCTTTTGCATTAGGTGACATGCATCGCGTCTTGCATCATCGTTGCATACCAAAAAATAAAGAGAAAAATCTCTAAGTTTGAAAGCTGAAGCACTTATACATTAGGTAAAATGCATTTCATCTTGCATAATCTTTGCATCTCAAAAAAAATCAGAACTTCAAGTGCTTTTGCATTATGTGACATGCATTGCATCTTGCATCATCTTTGCATACCAAAACAAAAAAAAAATAATCAGAACTTCAAGTTCTTTTGCATTAGGTGAAATGCATTTCATCTTGCATAATCTTTGCATCTCAAAAAGAAAAAAAAAATAGAACTTCAAGTGTTTTTGCATTATGTGACATGCATTGCATCTTGCATCATCTTTGCATACCAAAACAAAAACAAAATCAGAAATTCAAGTGCTTTTGCATTAGGTGACATGCATTGCATCTTGCATCACCATTATGCCTTAAAAAAAAAACTCAAAGTTTGAAAATTTCAAGATTTTCTACGTGCATTATATGTTACATCATCTTTGCATATAAAAAAACTCAAAGTTTGAAAATTTCAAGATTTTCTTCATGCATTGTATGTTACATCATCTTTGCATATCATCATAAAAAAAAACTTGAAGTTTGAAAATTTCAAGATTTTCTGCATGCATTGTATATTACATTATCTTTCCATATCAAAAAAACAACAACAAAATTTGAAAAAAATCTCCAAACTTCAAAATTTCAAAATCTTTTGCATCATGTGACATGCATTTGCATCATCTTCATGCCCCCAAATAAAAAAACCTCAAAGTTTGAAAATTTCAAGATTTTCTGCATGCATTGTATATTACATCATCTTTGCATATCATAAAAAAAAACTTCAAAGTTTGAAAATTTCAAAATTTTCTACATGCATTGCATCTTTCATCATCTTTGCATAAAAAAAAACAAACAAACAAACAAACAAACAAAAAAAATCAAAAAATGGTGAAAAATCTCCAAATTTCAAAATTTCAAGATCTTTTGCATCTTGTGACATGCATTGCATCATCTTTGCATAAAAAAATCAAAACAAAAAAAAATGGAGAAAAATCTCCAAATTTCAAGATCTTTTGCTTCATATGACATGTATTGCATCATCTTTGCAAAAAAAAAAAAGGAGAAAAATCTCCAACCTTCAAGATCTTTTGTATCATGTGACATGCATTGCATTATAAAAAAAAAATATTGAAAAGTAACAAGCACCATGTTTCTTTACTTTTAGGGTCCAAACTCATACCCTTTATTTGTCCAGCTCAAGTCGGATCCTAAGTCCGTACCTTTAAATTTTTGCTAAGCCGGGTTTAAGTCCGAACCTTTAAATTTCTGTCAAAGTCGGATCCTAAGTCCGAACCTTTAATTTTATGCCAAGTCGGGTCTACTCTCTCGCACCTTTAATTTCCAACTCAAGGCAGGTTCAGTCTCCCGCACCTTTAAATTTTATGCCAAGGCAGGTCCATTCCCCTGCACCTTTAATTTCCAGCCAAAGACGAGTCCATCCCCCAGCACTTTCAGTATTCTGCTCAAGGCAGGTCCACTCTCCCACGCCTTTAATTTTCTGCAAAAGACGGGTCCATTCTCCCTCACTTTTAATTTTCTGCAAAAGACGGGTCCATTCTCCCGCACCTTTAATTTCCTGCAAAAGACGGGTCCGTTCTCCCTCACTTTTAATTTTCTGCAAAAGACGGGTTCATTCTCTCGCACCTTTAAATTTCTGCTTAAGGCGGGTCCATTCTCCCGCACTTTTAATTTCTTGCTCAAGAAGGGTCCATTCTCCTGCACTTTTTAATTTCCTGCAAAAGACGGGTCCACTCTCCCGCACCTTTAATTTCCTGCAAAAAAACGGGTCCACTCTCCCGTGCCTTTAATTTTCTACCAAGGCGGGTCCATTCTCCGGCACCTTTAGTTTTCTGCTCAAGGCGGGTCCACTCTCCCGCACCTTTAAATTTTTGTTCAAAGCGGGTCCATTCTCCCGCACTTATCAGGATCTCAATCCCATGTCTCAGTCAAGTTGGGTCCATTCTCCGACAACATTAAATTCTTCTTTCAAGACGGATCCATTCTCCCGCACTTATCAGGGATCTCAATCCCATGTTTGTTCACCCTATAGACCACCATGTGAGTAACCATTTACATACGGTCAAAAATAGAGTTCACATCTTTACTTATTCTTTACAACGATAATATGAAAACATTGTTATTCATATTCTCATGTAAAAACTAAGTAAAAAGGGGCAGCTGTTAGCACTTATTTTTGTCCTATATTTTGTGGTTTATAACCAAGAGAATACAGGGAAGAAGAAAAGGAAGAGAGACATTTTTGGAAAGATTTGCAACATGAATTGGAAATGAGTAGGGTTTGCTCCAACTGCGATATCTCATTAATCCACCGTCCGATCAAGCTGAAATATTTTTGGTAAGATCTTGACTAATTGTACATCATATTCAACGGTGGATTTGTTGATTGGATGCCTGTACTATTCCCAAAAAGTTCAAAACCGAAACAGGTTTCCCAGGAAATTTCTACTGCAAGCAGCCATATTGTGAGGACCATTTCTCTCAAACGAACCGTCCGACCTTTTTCAAATTTGGTCGGCATGTTTCTCGCATATGATACTTCAATATGACCGGAGGGATTTTCAATCTAATCCCTCTGGTGTGAGACATGGTGGTCGCAAAATAGTTGTTCACATTGAGGGAAAAAACCACTATTCCTAAAAAGTCCCACATTGCATAACTTGGCTCCATACACCAAGTTTTGGTCATTTTCGAGGTAGGTCTGTTTACTTCCTTCTTTAGAATATTATTTTATTTACATGCTTTTTATGTTCTTAAATTTTTTAAGAATTTTTCTTATGCTTTATTAGAAAAAAAAATTATATAGCATAGAATTTATATTCTTTGCATGCTTCTATGTTCTTGATTTTATTTTTTAGGAATTTTCTTATGTTTTTCATGTTTTATTAGAAATTTTCTTATATAGCTTAGAAAGTATATTGGTGATTAATATAGGCATGATGCTTTGTTAATCTTATAACCCCCTTTTTTTATTTATTTTAGTCACTGCAAAATTATTATCTTAAGTTTAAGATCAATCAACACATAAACATTTTCTACAGAACGACGTAGCTTTGAGTTCCCTATTGTACCGAGGGATACGTCGGAGCGGGACCCACCCGTCAAGCACAAAAATAAATTTTCAAAAATTAGTTTCTTTTTCTTTAATCAATTTAGTTCAATTCTTTGGGGTGAAATAAATGATTAAATCTCATTAATAATTTGCACATTTAGTATAAGGTAACCGTTTTTTTTAACGGACGGTGTAGGGTGCTAATACCTTCCCTACTCGTAATCGACTCCTGAATCCAATTCTGATTTCAAAGACCAGTTTTATCAAATAAAAGGGTTTTTCCAAAGTTTTCCCAAATAAACCTTGGTGGCGACTCCATTGATTTTAATCGTTCAAATCTTTCGCCGTCACGTCGTAATTCGGTCGCGACAACCGTGTCAGAGACAGTCAAATTCGCATGTTGGATTGTGTCGGGTGTCCGATACTGACTCTTTAGATTGTTTTGAAGTGTTTGTACTTCATAAATTATTATTTAAACTAAACATGCTACATGCTTAAGAAATATATTAGCCAGACATAAGTTCAGTTTAATGGCAAGTACGTTGTATGTTTTGTTATCTTATTGTTTTTTAAATAAATCAACATCCTTTATCTAATTTTATACTTCAGTGGCGTACCCACGTTTGGCACTAGTTTATTTTCAATTTTTTACTTATTATATATAATTATATAATTAATTATAATTTAGCCAGGGATAAAATTATAATTTGGCACTATCTAAATAAATATAACTATATTTATGTTTTTTAGTCAGAAAAAAAAATCAATACCCACGACCCGTTCACCTAACCCATGACTTGAAATCAATTAAAAACACCATGAAAGCCCTAATTTTCTGACTTATTACAGCAATCGATACTTCTCTCAGCCCTGTTATAACAACCCACATCTATGTAATGTTGATAAACAGTAAAACTCACTATAACGTAGTTATAACTTGTTATAACGGTAATGGAAAATGTGTACTGAAAGTAAGAGATTGGGATAATTGAAGAGTAAAACCTATAAATTGTGAGATTTTAAGTTGATTGAGAATCTGATCATTGCTCAGATGGTGTATATCGTGAAAATCCTGAATTTCAGGTTATAATACCTACCAGGGGTAAAATAATAATTTGCAAAACTGCCTGATTTTTAGTCTAACCGGAGAAAAATATATTATTTGGACATAATTAGGTTATTAAAATAATAAATTGGGATTGGAAATGAAATATGGAGAATTTTTATGGTTTTTGGGGAAACGTGTCAAAAGTGCATAACTAGGGGTAAAATCATAATTTTACCAAATTACTGGAAAACTTGAGATTCATCTATTAAAAGAATTTTAATGGACTTTGGTGGACATTAAATTTTTTGATTAGTGATTGGATCATGGATTAAATGAAGGCTAATCGGATAATATTATATAGACTCATTAAGGGCATTTTAGTCATTTTCACGCCTATGTGGACAATAAGTCACTTAAAACACTTGGAACACCTCATTCTCTCTCTCATCAAATTCAACCCTTCCCCTCCCTTGCAGCCGTGGACCTTTATTTTTTGTGGCATTGGAGAGCTTTGAAAAACCTAACTCCATTTAGAGAAATTTTTAGCCAAAACTTTGAACACCAAACATGTTCCCTTTGACCTTGTGACCAACTTCCATGTCTCTAACTCTTGTTTAAAACTATTGTGGAGGGAAATATGGGGCCAAGAAAGTGGCGACCTAGAGGGGAAAATTTGGCATTTAATGATGGTTTAAGTTGGTTGGTTTCTTGAAACTTCATAGTAGGAGTCTTTGGAGTTCATTTGTAGTAAAATCCTTTATCTCCTCTTGAGTTTTATGATGGATTGAAAAATAGGTATGTTCTTGGCTATGCTTATATTGGAGGGCCTGTTTTGGTTGGTTTAATGGCTATATTCCTTTGAAGTTTATTGCTTGTATTGATGAATAATGGGTAAAAATCAAATAAAAATTTAAGGCTTTATGTGATGACACTTAGGTGAATTTTTGGATGGAAAAGTGATGAAATTTTGAAGTAAATTGATGTTGAGATGGTGGATTAATGTTGTGATATGTTGGAAGTGGTTTTAGTGAGATTAAACAATGATTTGAAGTCTTTAAATGCATGAAAACTACCTAGCCTACTTTAATGACACCCCTCGGCCTTATGGAGGAAAGTTGGGGTGAATTGTTGACTAATGTGTTGTGAGGTATTTAGGGTGTGTTATGGTGTTGAGGAAATCAATGAAGTCATAAGGATGGTTGGTTTGAATTAAGAAGTAAATATGGTCATTTTAAGGCCTTATGGCCGAGAATTTGGGAGGGCTTGGTGCCATTCTCCTTGTGTTTGTTTGTGATAAGAAGTTATTGATGGTCATATGTTATATGATCATGTTGGTTGAAGCTTGTGGATCTTATGTTGGAGGATTGAGTTCGGATCTTCTCATTGATAATCATTGGATCCTTGAACTTCAAGGATTTGGTAAGTTAAGAAGTTGTAATTTGATTATGTATAAATGATTGGCTTTACATTGATATGTATGCTTGGTTGATGGTGTTTCCTTCACATCATGATGCAGGTGAATATTGAGTAACTACTTTGTAATAATCTCATGTGGAATTACTTGTGGAGGAAGTAACTTGTGGTTGAAGCTATCTATATTGGAAGCTTGAAAGAGGTAAACTTCTGTGTACTGGGGTTAATCCTCTTATGTGCTCCACCATGCCATTGGGTAATGGTTGGAATTTGTGACCTCTGATAATGTTTGATAAAGTATACTCATGCATCTGAATATGTTGTGTGCAATATGTATATTGCTTGTGATGGCTGTGATGCTTGTTTCTCTGATTAGTAAAAATTATCGGGGCTTTTCACTGGATAGGTCTCCTTGAGGGAGTTCCAATTGGCGTGTGTCTTAGAGTTGTGATCAGTTGGAGCACTCTAAGAATATCTCTGGAGTATATAATGGGGTCCTCGAGCAATATTTCTGAGTGGATGTTCTCGGATTTATGCCCAGTTGATTATTTGATTGTATGTTGTACTGTATGAATATTATCTCTATATGGACATTTGAGTGAGCCATTGGGTGGAGTGTCCCTGCAGGACACTTAGTTTACTGAGATTGTCAAATCTCACCTTGCATTTGGGGATCCATATTTCAGGTACGACTGACCGTGCGGGAGGAGCATTGGGCAAGAGGCCCACCTAGGGCATTGGATTTGGACATAAGGAATGCATGATGGTAATTGGCATTTTGGAGTTATTTATATGGATGCACATTGCAGTTATTCATTTTGTATCATTGACTTAGTGCATCAGCATTAATCTTGCATAATGTGACATTTACCATGCTTAGGGTTGTTCATGCTTTTGGTATCTAAGTCATTTGGTTACGAGTTCTAGTATCTTGTATAGGTGACAATCATGATGTAATAGTTATATTTTGATAGTTGTTATAATTGTAAGGATGTATATTTTGAGGACTTTGGTTATGTATCTAATGGCATGTATGTGATAGAAGGGCTTAAGTCTACTTGGTATTGATGTTGTATATGAATTATGTATGAAAATTGGATACTAAGTAGTTGATGGAAATGATAAGAATTAGTTTAGGTAAAATTGAGAAATGTGATAAAGTGCATCTTGTAATTCAAGCAATTGTGATTAATGACTTGACTCTTAAGTAATGAACATATTATGATTTGTAAAGAAGGATGTAAGTGCATTAAGGTTTGTTGGGCCTTTGGATGTCATTCCATGTGAATTAGGTACGAAATTGAAGAAAGGAAATTAGATGTAAAAACAAAGGAGGTGCTGCCAAAATTTCTACGAAATATAGTGATTTTAACTCTAACTTTGGAGATTGATATCTCCCTAAATTATTAGTGAAATGAGGTGTACGAGATACCATTTTCAAGCTTAGGATGTCCCCTACACTGTCCTAAAATATAGGATCATTATGAGTTGTAGATCATGCCCAATTTCCAAATGAGTGAAGACTGTTTTGTTTCTCAAAATTAATTGCAATCTCAGTTTCCAAACTTTGAAATTCAATATCTCTCTCATTTCTTATCCAAATAAGGCTTATGATATGTCAACTTAAAGGTCTAGGTGTCTCCTATAACTTATTAAATTTTAGAGCAAACATATTAGTATAACTCCTAAAATCGCGAAAACAGTGAGGGAACTTAGTGGCCCTGTTCCCTGTTTGTCGGCAGCTTTGAACGTCTAACTTACGATGGCAATATCTAGAGTTATACAACTCCAATTAAGGCTTGTGTACCTCTTTGGAAATCTAGAAGAGTCTAGTATAACATACTAAAAGATGAGAATTTATTGACAAGTGAATCGTGCCCGATTTTGATAAAATCATGGCATACTCGGTGTAAGAAAGTGTAAAGTTGTGAAATTAGCTTTGTTAGTTTATGGGAACCACTTAGCAACCTTAGATAAGTGTTGTACAATAGTTAAGCGATATAAATTAATGTTCTGCATTTGTAATTCGATTATAATTACTATTTTAGATTTAGATAAATACAGTTTGTTTTAAATGTAAGTACTGTTAAAAAAAAGGAAAAAATTCTCGCGTATTTTAATCAAACTCTTGTAATTGTAATGCACTATATTTGATGTTAACACACTGGTTCGGTAATGGGGCGTTACACCTGTGACATGTTCTCTTTGCCTTACGACCTCTTATGAGTCTTCTTTGCCTTGCTCTTTTTTCGTCTGACTTGCTACGCAACCTACCAGCTCTTGCGACTGAGATAGCAGTGGTTGGCTTGGGCAATTGGCTCCTTCTACTTCTTCGACTGGTATGTCTCTTGAAAACCTTGCAACTATGATTTTGCCTCTTAGCTATTGGATTTTTTTAATCGAAGGGCTTTGTTCTTTTTTTTAGGTTACTAGTTATTTTGTTTGGTGTGTTAAGGTGATTTTTTTTTTGGTATTTTATTTTTTTGGTATGTTGTCAAGTCAATTTTTTATTATTATTCTGTTATGCTGTTTGTTCACTTGAAGACGTGTTTTACTTGAAAACGTATGTTTTATTTGGCATGCTGTCAATTTTTTGTTTTATTATTCTGTTATGTTGTTTGGTCACTTGAAAATGTGTTTTACTTGAAAACGTGTATGCTTTATTTGGTATGCTATTTTTTTTATTTGTTACGCTAGTTTTTATTTGTCACTTGAGAATGGTCTTTTCTTTCCTCATTGCAGTTCTTATGTTATTCTGAAACTTGGGGACTTTTAAAGTAGTAGTTTATATATAATTATATTGATTTTGCTATGGCTTCAAGTGGTTCTATTAGTAGTAGCAATATTGAAGTTATTGTGACTTATCTTCCTTGACTTATGAGTTTTATGACTTTTACATTATATTTATGAGTTTTACAATTGATAATTGAGTTGTCTGAATCTTTTTTCTCCCTCGATCCATTTGACATAAATGTATTGATATTGGTTTAGCTACTCTAACATAAATGTCTACTTACAAATTGACATGTAGGTTGAAAAAGTATGGGGTGATTAACAAAAAAGTGTAGATGTGTTCTTTAAAAGTAGTCTTTGAAAGTGAATCAAATGATGCTCCTACGAACATAATTTATGAAAGCAAAGTACTTTCTCTGAGCAACCTCATTCGAAGTGTCGTAAAATTGAACATACTGATGATATTATTATAGTCTAAAATAAAAATTTTGAACATGATCTAGGCAAACATAAGCCTATTTGGGAATATTCAGATAATGAAGTTGACGAGATACAGATAACTTATTTAATAGTTGGGTCATATCAACCTCAATGCTCCTATCCATTTTCAAAGGAAAAACATTCTCGACGTTTTCAAGCTTCTTGATTCAAAGAATTTTCTTTATGGCTTGAGTATTCACCTTTATCTAGATGCTGCATTTTGTTTACCATGTTATCTTTTTTCACTACAAAGGCTGGTGGACGACATGGTTAGGATGCATTCACAATCAAAAGTTTTAATAGTTGGAATAGAGTTCATAGTGAAAAATATTGTGTTTTATGTGCATTGCATGACACTTCATATATTATTGAAGCAATTTCTTAAACACAGATCATCCTCTCATAGTGATTTTAACATCATTTTTCTAACACCCTCATCCCGGCAAAGATTAAGGAAAAGTAGTCCAAGAAACATTAGAATAAATAAAATGTTAAATTTTGTGTATATTATTCAACTAATACAGCTGAAACTGTCTTTTAATCGTTGCCCGTTGTAGCAGTAGACAATGAGATTTTAGGCCAGTAAATCTGCCCATGTTAAGAAAAATGATTCTGCAATAACCTTAACATTAATGTTTAGAAATGCTGTAGACAACAAAACATATGCTCCTACTCCCATGTGCTGCAAAATAACTAAATGACACATTTCACAATGAGAAGCTGTCAGAAAAAGTTCAACACAAGCAAAAATTAATTATTTAAACAAATCTTATAATAAATGGAAAAAGGTTAGCTGGTTTATCGATTAAATATAACTATAGATTCCATAGCAAATTTAATAGTCCAACATGCAATTACCATTTCAATTTTTATTCTCATTTTATAAAGTTTATGATGGCTATTTTTCACTATATATCCGCTTTGTTCCTCATCAAGATGGAAAGAGCTCATTAATTAATCTCTATGGACTCATCGCGACTAATCTGGTCGAGGTGGACAACTAAGACTTAGAAAATTAAGAAAACGCGTTTATCCCGGAATGATGTACAATTAAGAATATATATATATATATATATATATATATATATATATAGAGAGGATATGTTTACAAACATTTTTTGCAAATTACACTAAGTACAACCGGTCGTACACTGCATGATTAAAGTATGACCGGTCGTACTCAGTGTAGTTTGTAAATAGATTCTATCCCTATATATATATATATATATATATATATATATATATATATATATATATATATATATATATATATAAGGTAGGTATCCTTTGACACTAGTGTCAAATTTGAACTTTGACACCATTGATCTTTTTTGATCTAATGACTCCTAGATGAGGTGTCAAAATTCAAATTTGTCATTGGTGTCAAAGGATCCTACCTCTATATATATATATATATATATATATATATATATATATATATATATATATATATATATATATATATATATATATATATATGGGGCAGGATATTCTTACAATGGTGTTATCCCGCGAGAACATAATGCACTAAATATTACAATGGTATTATCCCGGGAGAACATAGTTATAATATTTACTATAACTATCTTCTCGCAGGAGAACTTAGTGCACTGGACCAAAATTTACATCCAGTCATTGTACACTCACTAAATCCATATATATATATATATATATATATATATATATATATATATATATATATATATATATATATATATATATATATATATATATATATAATAGAGGATATTGTCAGTGTTATATAAACTATCAATATTTACTACCAGTTTATTTCATTGTTAGAAACAATGGCAAAAAAATTAATTTATTGCTTTTTTAATAAAAAATTACGAATAAGTAATCGTTTTAAAATCAATTACGAAAATATAGCAATTAAACACGCCCCATAGGGGCGTGATCGGTTGGAGAGAGACACGCCCAATGTTGGGCGTGACCGAGGAGAGAGACACACCCAATGTTGGGCGTGTTTCACCAGGTGCTGCCACGTGGCACAAAAGTCAACAGTTTGACCGTAAAACTTTGGAAGTCCGTAACTTTTGACTCGGGTATCCGAATTAGGTAATTTTTTTTTGAATGCACATAAATTTTCGAGATCTACATAATGACACCTCATTTGGCATATTTTGTCTCTCACAAAAAAAAATTGAATTTACAATAATGATACCATAAGAACGTTTAAACAAAAATTAACAGAAAACCACTGTTAAGATTAGAAACATTCATAATAAAGATCCTTATGATTATGGTAAGTTATGATAAGGTTAATTATGTATGTTATTGAGATATATATTACAATTTTGAATGAAGAATTTTATGAAATTTATAATTAATAAAAGTTAACATCTGTCGGTGACAGAATATCGAATAATTTATATTAAAAAGTTAAGTGAGTGTTTTTCGTTTTATTTTGATTTTTAAGTTTTTGTTCATGATTATAAAAATGTTAGATTATTTTTAGTAATAATTATAAGGTAACAAAGTCATGTCATTTTTAATAATTATGGTATCATTGTTGTAAATTCAAATTTTTTTGTGAGAGACAAAATAGGTCAAATTAGGTGTCATTACGTAGATCTCGAAAAGTTATGTGGAATCAAAAAAAAATTACCTAATTCGGATCCCGAGTCAAAAGTTATGGACTTCTAAAGTTTTACGGTCAAATTATTGACTTTTGTGACACGTGGCAGCACTTGGTGAAACACGCCCAACATTAGGCGTGTCTCTCTCCTCGGTCATGCCCAACATTGGGCGTGTCTCTCTCCTAGGTCACGCCCAACATTGGGCGTGTCTCTCTCCAACTTGGTCACGCCCCATGTGGACGTGAGTCACGCTTAGGTCACGCCCAACATTGGGCGTGTCTCTCTCCAACCGGTCACGCCCCATAGATGCGTGTTTGGCTGCTATATTTTCGTAATTAATTTCAAAATGACTACTTATTCATACTTTTTATTAAAAAAGCAATAAATTAATTTTTTTGCCTAGAAACAATGACCTAATTAAATAATTAATCCAATTAAAATATTTTATTAATCCAAATTAATTTAAAATATTAAAATAATATTAATTAATTAATTCAATATAATAAAAAAGTTAACATGTATAATATTATTTTTTGAGAAATGAGTTTGATAATTTATTTATTGTTCCTTTGGAGATTACTCAATTTCGAAATCATATTTCAGTCAGGCGGTAACTTTCTCTGCACTTTAACCTAATGAGTAAACAAATATACATCTTATTTATTTTATTAAATAAATTGTTAACTAGGGAATTCCATCGTTTGCGAAGCCTATCGAACCATATCCATGTTAAACCCAGAATAATATGCATGAAATTCCGCTATAACTGGACTGCAACATTTAGTAACATAGATGCAGAATTTCCATTATTCATCACTTTAATGCTACAAATTCCAATAAACCAGAACTGCCATTTTGAACATATGATAAAAATTTGTATCTTGTATACAAAATGATGGTAATTCAGTTGGCACTAGAGAACTAAGCAGGCGTGGGTGAAAACATGTGTTCGATCCTTCCCAGTATTGTCTTTGGGAGGATTTAAAGCCTTAATTCCGGAACTCGCCCCGAATAGGACTAGCGACGAAGCGATAAATCAATTGGACTATCTCAAAAAAAAAAAAAAAAAAATTGTATCTTGTATGTACTTGTACAGTGGCTGTCTCGGGCATTTTAAACTCAATAATGTTATTTAGAAAATTATGAAACACATTGATTTTAAGAGTTATCAATCAAAATAATATGGATTTTACTTGACCAATGTACATGCAATTGGAACAAATTGCACCAGCACAAATGGCTTAATATAAATAGATTTATATTTAATAACACTAATACAAAAAACTTCAATTTCAGAGTAAAAATTTAATATTTACAAGTCGTTTCACTTTTACAAGCAATTAGCAGCTGCGGCAATTTTGTCTAACTTAGGTGCAGCCTCACTTCACTGTCTTTTCTATTGCAATAATGGAAATTCAGCTACCCTTTATAAACTGAAATGATTGCACTTGATATTGTCTATTAAAGGAAAGGCATGAAGGGCCATAATTTGGCATAAATGCCAGCTAGCATTACAGGACTTGTAGTTCCTTAATCAATGCTAAGAGGCCAGATTTATTAAGTCATGTTTCGCTTCACATTGCTGAGAGTATAGCTATTTGGTGAAGAAAGGAGTACAAGTCAGAAATAAAGGTGGCAAAACAGGTACAAACCGGTCGGGAACCACAGAACATTTTTAGGAGGAGAAAGGATCACTAAACACACAACACTTTTGGCTTATTGTTTTAGGAGGGAAAAAAAGGAAAATTGGTAGGTGGAAAATTCATGTTCTACACACATAAAACAAACCTTTCAATGTGGTTCACCAGGTTTCAACTAATTAAACAAAATAAAGCTCATATTTGTACAGTGGAGATTTGCAACAAACATAGAATGCACTAAATACTTAGAAGCACTTCAACAGATATCAGTATCTATTTATATTTTTTATCTTTTGATTTAAAATAACGAGAGCCAATATTTAATATATACATACTTTTTGGTCCTAGATAGACCGTGAGTATTACCTTGAAGGTATATCCTTAGAGATATCTATGAAAGAGATATTCAATTGGCTCAAAACCAATATACCAATCACTGCGCACAATCAATAAGTTTATAGCCGAGTTATGGATATGTGTGTTGAGTGTTGGTAGCAATAATAATTAAGTTCAAAAGTGTTTACCTGAGAGGTTTTAACCTTTTATTTATAGAAGCAGTTACCTATACATTTAGACTCCTAGTAGGAGTGTGATTCCTTGGGATAGGATGATTGAATTATCCTCTAATATTGTTAGGATAAATCTCAATCTTATATTAGATAGGTTATTGAGATATGGATCCAGTCCATAACACATGCATTGAAAGCAACTACAAACTACATTTCATTATCGAACTTTGCAGAACTAAAACATTCTGAATATTCGGGCCTTGAGATATTTTAACACAAAAGCAACATATATTAACAGAGTACTAAAAAGAGTAGAAATTTGTTCTGCTATCGGTATCAATTAATTAGTATCCGTCATCTGATAGCCTTGCAATACTTAACAATTGATGCATGGTTGAGGTACAAACAATCATATCTGCTACCACACCAGTTCTCATATCACATTCTCATTATTTGATTGTAACCACACAATTTTTTATCAGATTATTGATCCTTCAAACTAATATTGATGTATAATGATCATAATAATAGTAGAAAGAAAATAAATAACAAACATGTTAACAAAACATCGACTCATTAGCGTGCTTATATGGGTCGATCCCAGTCTTGGAAGTGAAGTCAGCCATATCCTTGAGAATGTATTTGATAGATGTAATGTGATGCAAAATCTTCACCAAATACTCCTATTTATACTCACACGTCTATGTTCGTTAGCAATAAAATTGATAACAACTATGATAATAGCATTCAAATATCAGGTTAAATGATTGATTATCTACATGAGAAGTTTAGTATTCTAATTAGTAGGGTCATGAAATTTAAATGCTTTTTTTTAAGGTGTTTAAAAACTGATTATTTAAGCATAAAAAGTGAAAGTCCTTTTATTTACTTTTCTAGCTCGCCATTTTTGCATTTTCACTACCATCAATTCTCTTTAAATCTGATACGCAACTGTAAATGTGAAACTGGGAGATCCTATATATTAAAAAAAATGGAAAACATCAAAAACCTCTCAAAACACTTCTAACTTTAATTACTTAGCAGTACTTTTTGGCATCTTTTACAAATGCTGCCAAAGGCAAACCAACATAAGAAGCCCCACTTGAAAGCTTATTTGTTGTCCATATCTACAATAAGTCCTAGATAAAGATTATGCAATCTGTAAAGATTGGACAACCCAAGAATATTTTGGGTTAAGTACTACATATTGGGGTCTTTTAAACCAAATGGGCCATCAACAGAACCCAGTTCACCTAGCCACCAACCTTGGGGAACCAATCCCTTCATCTGAGAGTTCGAAGCCTGTATCTTCATTTTTACATAATGCATAGACAATGTCAACTATGCTGGGCCTCTTTGATGGGTCTTTATGGAAACAAGCAATTGCAATGGTGAGAACGCCCATCAAACTTTCCATTGAGCATGTGTCCCTTAAAATAGCCTTATCCATCCATTCCTTAAGTCTCCTAGCCTTCTCTTGCTCATTATTCAATTCAAAAGTTTTTATGGCACTTGCCCACAAGAGATTTCCCTTCTCATCAATGGCTTCCTTCCCAGAAATTAGTTCAAGCAACACAACCCCAAAAGAGAACACATCCATCTTTGTTGAGACCACACCATCAGCTAGATATTCAGGGGCAATATAGCCCTGTGTTCCCACTATGTGCATTGTAATGGCATTCATTCCTGACTTTGCAAGCCCAAAATTGGCAATTTTGGCTCTCATGCTGGAATCCAATAGAATATTGCTGCTCTTGATGTCTTTGTGCACAACTCTTGGCCTTGTGTGCTCGTGTATGTATTGGAGACCATTGGCAATGTCAATGGCTATTCTCAGCCTTGTTTTCCAATTCAGCTTTTCGTTTTTGTCCTCATGCAGCCATGAGTAAAGAGATCCATTCTCAACATATTCATAGACTAGATAGCAATTTGCTTCTTCCGGGTCTATGCAAAATCCCTCCAACTTCACCAGATTCCCGTGGTTTACCTTTAACACAGAAAATGGTACACTGTTAATCAACTACTCAAGGATGAACATATATCATGAATAGTATGTGACACAAGTTTGGACCACACGCACTTATATTTCGAAAAAAATGCAGAATGAGACATGTTGTCGACCCATCTAATGGATCACACAGCATCTACTAGTAACAAACAACTCAGATACTAAGGGATATGATCTAATATCCTATCCCCAACAGTTTGACTTCCACTCAAACTCTCCCCCCCTATAGATAACCCTATCTATAAATAGCAGGTTCAGTCTTCTCAAGTACACACTTTCTAAACCCTACTCTCTTGACTATTATTGTGCACACTCCCCATGTCCTTTAAGCTCAAACCTCTTAGCCTCTTTGTGCACAGTCATATGTCATCCCTTGTGGCATCTCTTTTATAGGCTCCCACAAGCATATAGATCCTATGTTAACTACAACCATACTGTTTACATTCATGATCCTCCCGGATCGATCAAAACAAGAGTTAAAACTACTAGAAAGAAAGAGTGTGTGTGTGTGCAGCCTATTATGCTTTTGTTATTTATTTTTCTTGCTTCTTGCTTTCAGTTTTCTTTGAACTACAGTGTTTATAGTTTTTTCTGTCTTCAAATGGAAAATGGACCAAGAGCAGAGGGGGGGGTCCATTGTCTTTCATTATGCCTTTAGCACACCACCTAACGTGCTGCTTTAAAGTTTAATCAGAAACACTATATTATATCTTAATATTAATCAACTCTGATCTGAAAAATAAGACAAAGTTGGAAAAATATTAATTAAATAATCAGAAGAATCTATACCGTCAACTACTATTGTTTAATTCCTCTTGATGCTTTTTTAAAATACATGAAAATAATGACTAACTTATATTTACAATAAAAAATTCCAGTCTGATGAAGTTTTTGTTAAGTTATAACCAAAATGCATATATAAACTTTATGCGCATGCTACGATTCCGATTATTTTTTTGCTCAATAAACGAAGGTTACACAATAATTCACATGCTACGATTCCGATTATTTTTTTGCCTCAAGTACCATGGGAATATTATAATTGTGCATGTCTAGGAATCTAGAGGTTTATACTTTATTCCCTTGATTTAAATAAGCTAAAAACTAAACAAGTCGGAGGAGGGTGATGTAATGCACAAAGTAGCATTTTGCAACATTTGAAACCTTCTATACACATAACATACAATTTTGTTGACCATTCATCAGGCAAGTCACCTCACTTAATCTCATCTGATTATTAATCAACTATCTGTTCCTCACCCACAGCTTATGGTCTGTTTCAAATTTCAATGTTATTACTTGTGATTCTGTATCTTCCACTCTTTTTTAGTTTAACTCAGGCACTTTTTTGATAGATAATTTGGGCATCACAGAGAAAAATGGAATCTAAGCAGAATAACAATAGGATTTTTAATAGTAAACAATGATGATTAACAAATAATTATTTTAGATACCAACAAGTGTCCAAAGTCCTAATGGATCCAACTAATTCAGTTTTGGATTTGTGCCTCTCCACTTTCCGGGAATCGATCCCCCAGGTAAAACATTGGAGTCTAAGGTAATCGCCATTAAACCAACAACTCTTAGACATGATTAACAAACAATTAATAATGTAAGATATGTGAAAAAGATTAGTGTTACCTTCTGTAAGATCTTGAGCTCCTCATAGGCATTCCACTTCATCTTCTTGATTGCAAATACTTCCCCATCAATTGAGCCTTTGTAGACAGAACCCTGAATCAAGCAACTTTGATCAAACCCATCAGTGGCTTCTATCAGTTCTTCAATTCCAAACACCCTATACTTGTCCAAGCAATCTGATACATTAGCCATCAACATGACATCCATATGCTTGTTCCCTTTGTTCTCTTTCCCTCCCACATGCAAGTTATGCTTCTTCCTCTGTTGTTCCTCATCTCTAACCATCCCCACCCTATCCTTGAACATAACCTCCCTATAAAACCACAACCCAGTTACCAAAATCAACAACAACCCAGTAATTCCCAACCCAATAGCCAATCCTCTAACTGTCCCAGTCCTATCATCAGAGCTTCCATTTCCAGCAGCAGCAGCAGGAGGAGGAGAAGAAGGAACCACCGCCGGTTGCGAAAGAACCGGCAACCGAGTCACCGGAACAAAGATGGTATCATAAAGGGTAAGTTTACCACCATTCACATCAATTATGGACTGTTCCTGTGATCCAAACCTTGAAGCAATTGATGATATGTTATCAGAAGGTTGAACAACATAAGAGATCATGTAATTGGCTCTTTCTTGCAAAAGGGTTGTTCTGTTATTAGGACACATGCAGAAGACAGGGAATATAACATCATCACCAATTGATAGGTTTGTAGCGATATGAGTTGGGTTCACAACCTCAACAGAAGGGAAGGTTGTGAGGTTCATAAATTGGAAAGTGGAGACAAGGTAGTAAGTGTCATTGGGTTTGATGGTGTATGAGATGTTAGCATAAGATATGGAACCAAAAGTGCTGTTAACTGTGTTGCAAGAACAAGTTAAGGGAACAAAGAGGGGTTGGTTAGGGACAAGAGGTGATGAAGAGTTTGATATGTTGCTTGGTTTTGATATCATGAGGCGGCTAACAGAGAAAAGGTCACCTATTGAAGCAAGGTCAAGAAAATTTGGACTTGAGGCACTATAGAAAGCATAGGCTTCACATGGATACGAACTCTTGTTGCAGCTAAAGCCTGTGTTGTTTTTTTGTGTCTCAGTTTGAGCATTAGAAGGATCAAGAACAAGTCCAATGATGAAGAGGATAAAGAGGAAGAGAGGATAGAAGTGATGGGGTTTGAAACTTATCATCATTGTTCTTCTCTTCTTTGTTTGCCTTACAATTCCTTAATTTGCTCAACACATGATGTTTATATTGTTGAATTTGATGTTGTGCTTTCAGATTTAACTTGTCAACAGTCAGGTCAAGAGCTTTATGTTTTAGATATTTTGATTCCATGTCTTGAATCCTATATAGTCAAGATGGTGGAATATTATAAGAAGTGGGTGGGCTGTGGGCCCATTTCGAAGATGGGGTTTTCAATTTTTCACCAACTGACATAAGTTACATACATGCATGTGATTTGTTTAACAATTTAGCATGGCAAATTTACTACATTATTTTTTTTTTAGTTACGAATCTCGTAACTTTATATTATATGTGTTAAATCACAGTTTTTGTGTTTAAGTTATGCGAATGAAAATAATTATAACCTCACTATGAGTTAACAATGAAGTCATCAATTATTGTATACATAAGCTATTAATGGGATTTATTTTTCTCATATTTTTAGAGATAAATATCTCTCATCGTAGACACATAATATGGTGGGGTGGGGCCCACCACCCATTAAAAAAAAAAGTGATGACACAATTTTTTATGTAAGAGTAGTATGAGATAGTTATCTTATGTAAAATGAGACAATAACTTCCCATAAACTAATATCTAATAGGTGTTGCAACAACCGGACAGGTTGGTCAAAAAAATTTCTCTTTGTTTAATTCGCTGTTTGTATTAAAAAAAATGAAATTTAATATTGTTAAACCGAGACCATTTGATACTTATATCAAACTATAAAAATTTATCTGAAATGTTGATTTTCACTAATTTAATAACTATAATTTATGGAGTTACACTAATTAATTAATTATAAATTCTTAATAAATCATCCTCGTCATATTATTGGAAATCAATAATTCAAAAGTGTCAAAAATTTTGGTTTGATACCAATGTCAAATGACATTGTCCAGTATATATATATATATATATATATATATATATATATATAGGATCAACTTATACCGGTGTAAGAATAATAAATCTTACATCAAATCTTAACCGTTGATTTCCGTGCATCTAACGGTTGAGATTTATTGAGAATTAAAAATTAATTAATGAGTGAAATCTAATAAATTTGAACCGTTAGATGCAGAAAATCAATGGTTAAGATTTGGTGTAAGACTCATTATTCTTACATGAGTGTAAGATGATCCTGCCCCACATATATATATATATATATATATATATATATATATATATATATATATATATATATAATGAAGGTTATACTTACTAATAGTATTATTTTAGTTTTACTACTTTTATTACTTGATTGGTTACTGTTAGATCAATTTGAAATTCAGTTAATTTTTTTTCATTTTTTAATCGTTGATTTCAAACTGATCCAACGCCAACCAATCAGGTAGTAAGAGTAAAAAGACTAAAATGGTAGTAAGTATAATCTTACCCTATATATATATAGAGAAAAAATATTTCTTCAGCTACTTGAGATAAGTTTATCTCCTGCCACCCTCTTATAACTATGTACTCTGGAGAGTACATAATTATAATATTAAAATTGCTTTTTTCTGAAAAGTTTTTGGAAAGAGAAAAAAAAATAACTTTAACATTATGATTATGTACTCCCCCGAGTACATAATCATAAGTAGGGTTGTAAATAGGCTAGGCTATGCGTTGACTTAAATGGGCTAAGCTTGTGTAAAAAACCATAGACCTAGCTTGTTAGTCTGTGTAGGCCCAAATTACAAGTCTGACATAACCTATATTATAAATTAAAAGCCTTGGCCTAGGCCTTTTAGCTTATTTAAGCCTATTAAGTATTAAATAATTAAAAATAACTAAAATAATATTAATTTATTATTCAAAATTATTAAAATAATAGTTTTATTTATTTTATTTAAAGTAAATAATATGATATAGGTCGGCATGTAGGCTTATAAATCCGACAAGTACAAAATAGCATATGGCTTGCTTTCTAAATATGTTTTACTTGCATCTAACAACTCAAATATTTAATAAATTAAATTTGTTAGTGTTAGGCGAGTCCAAGATATTTAATAAATTAAATTTGTTAGTGTTAGGCGAGTCCAAGAGGAAGCCCGTGGCGGGGGACCACCTCTAATAGACTAAGCTAGACCATTATATCAAGTGGGTTCAACACCACATTTCAACCCAAAATCTTAATGTATTGGGTTCATGGGCCCATCCACTTATATACACTTCACTTAATTCATTACTAACCAATGTGGTACTCGTCACACTTTAATAATCTCAACAATTTCCTCCACAAATGTGAAACCCAACATTGATTTGCTTTCCCTCAACTGAGTACTCGAGGGCCCAAATACTCAACCCGCCTCTAGCCAATCATCAAGCTAGTCCGAGCCCAATCTTCCTCTGATACCACTGCCAGGCAGGTCCAAGGAAACTTATGGCGGGGGATCACCACCAATGGGTTAAGCAAGACCTCTATATCAAGTGGGTACGATACTATATCACAACTCAAAATCTTAAGGCATTTAGTTCATGGGTCCTCCCACTTATATACACTTGTCTTAAGATTTTGAGTTGTGAAATAGTGTCGGATCCACTTGGAATGGTTACAATAGTTTTAGCCCATTGGTAATGGTTATCTGCCACTGACTCCTCTTGGACCCTCTTGACAATTAGATATAAATAGAATTAATAATTAAGATTAAAAGTATAACTTATATCGATATAAAATAATTTGATATATATATATATATATATATATATAACACCCATGAGTAATGTTATCGCACCCAAAGAATTCCGAAGTTGGATGTGATTTGCCTTGACTAGGTCATACCCTTTATTCCAAGACACTGTTAGTTGTCACACCCATGACTAATGTTATTGCACCCAAAGAATTCCGAAGTTGGATGTGATTTGCCTTGACTAGGTCACACCCTTTATTCCAATACACTATTAGTTTTCTATTTTTGAACCAAGAAAATTCATTTTTTTGACAGAAAAGTAAGTCATGGTTAGACTTATTTAACCAGATATCGTTGAGTGGCGTACAAGTTGTTAATAAGAGCCCCTTTGAATAAACTTATTTTTTCAAAGTTACTTTTTTTCAGAAGAAAAAAAAAAGTACTTAACATCTATGATGCACTCACACGGAACAACACGACACGTCAACACGTTAATTTTAAAAAAGACATATTTCGACACGTTGGCACATATTTTGATATTAAATAATATTTTTAATATATATAATATAATTTATATTTAATAGATATAACAGTTCATAATAAGTCATATAACCAATCAAATATTTAAATTTCATAACATAAATATAAATAAAAATAATTTTTCGTACTTTGTTAATTTTTCATGTCAAATTTTATAACAGAAAAAAATTGATTTATAAATAATTTTTTTATTTTTAGTTAATAAAATAAATTAAGACTAAAAAAAAACGTGTCCGAGCGTTGACCACGTGTCTGAAAAACATGTCGGAGAGTTGACCACGTGTTCCAAAATATTGACCACGTGTTGGACGCGTGTCCGTATCAAACACGTGTCCGTATCAAACACGTGTCCGTATCAAACACGTGTCCGACACACAAATTTTTTTTTAGAAGGTTGTCCATGCTTCTGAGCTTAACATTATAAGGTCATTTGGATGTAGCAAAAATTACAAAAAAAATCAAAAGCATGTTGTTTTGAGTTAAAAAATTTAATTTTTTTAAAAAATAGAATTCAAAAGTCAAATATTTTTTTTTTAAATTCAATATTTTTTTAAAAATTTAAATACGTTTAACTTTTGTAAAAAAACACTTCTATAATAAACAAACATAAAAGCTGAGGTCAAACAAATGGTTTCTAAGTGATAAGAATTTCGCACCATACGTGTTATAGATGTGTTCAATACCCATGTAATGGTTTCCTTCTATTTATGTAAAATCAATTTTATCTATCTTCGTCTAAATTTTTTCTATAAATACAGAGTTATGTCTCACAAGCATGTCTCTTATAACCCTAATTCTTATAGCAGTTAAAGAAATATAAAATTATTAAAATGGTATCATCTAATAATTAAAACTTTTGGATTGAATTACATTTTTATATGATATTAAAGTATTTGTAACCTTGAGATTATAAATTTAATTCTCACCGCCCTATTTTATTAATAATTAATTAAAAATTCTTAAAAAAATTTAGCACAAAAAAATGCCTCTGTATATATTAACCCAAGAACATATTACAGAAATATAAAAATATTAATATTGTCTCACCTAATAAGTTTTAGCTTACAAATCCAATAAAAATCTTGATCCACCGGGAATCCGGGATCAAATGCGAGGTGTTTTCTTAGTTGCTTTCACCTAGTCACATTATTTACCAACTAGTCCGTGACTTTCACCTCGCTCAAAGGGGTAATATGGTTGGACCAAGCACAGTACGTGACATCTCAAATGCAATCAGAATCCAACGAAGCATGAAAACAATAATAAAACTATACAGACCCACTGGGGACCGGTAAATGTGAAATATCTGACCAGAAAGCCGTGTGCTATGGGCCCATAATGGGTCCATTAAGTGGTAAACTCAACTAGAGATAATCTAATATACGGATTGATATTAACAAAGGATAGATATCCATTAAGGATACTAATCTTAGTACGACAGCATAGCAAACAGGCCTAGGCCCTCGTCAGAGGCACCAAAGGCCCATCTACACTACCCACAGGTAACCTCTATAAATACAAGATAAACCCTAAAGGTACGTTACGCTCTCTCTCTCTTACTGTTATGTTGTCACTGTGCGCACACACACACCTCATTGGCTAACGCCGTTATAGTATTCTGTGCACAGTGATCTGCTTGACTCAAGGGTATCTCATTCATAGATACCTTGGAGAGGGCACTAGATCCAAGATCGACATACCAGCCTACTGGGCTGGACATCTCTGTCTTAAGGACAGAACATTGGCGCCGTCTGTGGGGACCTTCGTCTTGGAGTTTGAAGTTCCCATCAATCTGACAAAGGATGGCAATCCAGACAAGAAGCAGTAGCCAGCAACTACCCCAAAACCAGAACCAACCGCTGGATCCAGTCCTGGAGATGTAAATCAGCCTCAGAACCAGATCGGAAACAATGTGGATTATGACCATGTCCAGGTCGAGGACGACATCTCAGACACCGCATCTACTCCCGCGCGTCGAGATAGGGGGCAGCGGCAAACATGGCTCCAATAAGAAATAATCCTTCCCAGCATCCAGGGGATCTTGCTGCACGTATTGCTCAATCAGCCGATCCGGATACTCGGTTGGAAAATAATGCATTCGCTGCGATCATGGAACGAATCGCAGAATTGGAAACTCGTAATAACCTGCAACGGCAGCAGGATTTTCGGGCAATACGGGATGAAAATAACAGGAGAATGCGAGACCTGGAGCAGCATTTAACAGAGCTGACTGGACCAGGAGCAACAGAAGTTGGAGGCCAACATGCCAATGGCCGAGAAGGAGCTCGGAACCTAGTTCTACCGAACCGGGTTCCCCATGTAGAAAGTCATGAATGGCCCAACCCCGTGAACGCAGCAAACCTGAACCAGGGAAACCAGGCTACTGATGGCCAGGAGGACGGGGTTAGGACTCATCCTAACCAGAATGCTCAAAACATCCGAGGACGAGTGGAACCCGGCAGATACAGAAAGCAGGGGGCAGTATAACAACAGCCCCTTTACTGGGGAGATTTTGAACGCACCTTTCCCTGAGGATTTCGATTCGGCACGACTGCCGAAGTATGATGGGAGTCAGGACCCACAGGTCCACATTGACGCTTTCGATACGAACATGTACATCTGAGGCATAGACGAGCCTCTCATATGTCGGATATTTGCCATAACCCTGACTGAGGCTGCGCAGGCATGGTTCTCTACCTTACCTGCCAACTCCATTGGGTCTTTTGAGGAATTCGGAGAGAATTTCCTCTTAAACTTTGCGACAAGCAAAAAACATCCGAAGTCCGAGTTCTCACTTGGGAAGATACGCCAACAACTCGGAGAAACCCTCCAAGGATATCTCAATCGATTCAAGGATGCCGCGTTGCAAGTACCGGGATTGCAAGAAAATGTCCACGTGCATCTCATTGTGTCCGGCTTGGACGGTGCATCCATATTGGCCAAGTCAGTCTATAAAGACCCAGTGAAGACATTGGAGGAGTACAGAACCCGTTTGAAGAAATACCTCGAACTCGAACAGATGGAGATTGCAAATGCACAACCCGAAGAGGGTAAGAGAAATAGCCCGCGAAGGAGAAGTCCGGTCTTGAAGGGAAAAGATCGAGTTGACAATAAGAAAAAAGATCCTAGGGCTAGAATCTCAGATACCAGAGATCGAGTTGGAAGGTTCGACAGGTATACGCCGTTGAATGCTTCACGCTCTCAAATCTGGAGAGAAGTGGCAATGACGGAAATGAAGAAGGTGGAACGACCCCGGCCCATATTCGACATAGGAGGTTTGGACAAATCGAAGTATTGTGCATTCCATGACGGACCGGGACATACTACTGATCAATGCTGGGACCTCCGAGATGCGGTGGAGAAATTTGTTCGAGATGGAAGGTTACGTCAATACATGATAAAAACCCAAGGTTCCAGAAACAATAAAAGGAAGTTGGGAAACAGAAATCGGAGCAAAAGCCCCGTTCCTGAAAAGAAGAACAAACAGGAAAGGAATCAGAAAAATGATCCCAACTATGGCGAATTCCCAGAAGTGGAGTTTGATTGTAATGTAACTAGTGGAGCCCTGGGGGGGAGGAGATACTGTAAGTGCTAGAAGAAAATACCTGAAAGAGGTACTCTCTATTCGAGATCATCCCAAGTTCAAAGAAGACCCAACTAAGCCAGACCCTCCTCTTTTGTACTTTATCAAAGAGGACATGCGCGGCGTGTTACCGGGTCATGTTGACGAACTGGTCATTGCTGGGACGCTAGTGAATTACCGGGTTCGGAAGATTTTCGTGGATGTAGGGAGCTGTGCCGACATCATACTCTGGGACGCTTTCAAAAAGATGAACCTAGATGAGGAAGACCTCAAACCTTGCAAAACGACGCTGGTAGCCTTTAATGGAGAGCATACACCTCTTAAAGGCTACATTGATCTCAAATTAACCTTGGGAACAAAGGAAGCGTTCAGATCAGAACGGGTTAGGTTCATAGTGGCCGATTTCCCTTCAGAATATAATATAATCCTGGGAAGACCGACCATACATCAATAGGACATTCTGGTTTCTACAAAACACCAGAAGATAAAAATGGTGAGCAATAAGAATGAAATAATCACTGTTTGTGGAGATCAGAAGGAATCCAGGGGCTGCTACTTTGATACTGTCAAAGAAAATGAAGGAGGACGTTAGAGCCCACCCTGAATTCACCCAGGGGATAAAACCGGTAGGAATGTAACTCCTCAACACTCAAGGAAGCCGATCAACATGGTTGAACTCGACATGAGAGAAGAAATAATGCCGAGACGCGAACCTGATGGAGAGCTAGAAGATCTCACACTGGGGAAAGAGCCTGGTCAATTTACTCGAATTGGTAAGACTGTTGATCTTCAAATTAAACAAGTATTGGCTGACTTCCTCAAAAGCAACAGAGATGTGTTTGCATGGAATTCGTCTGAGATCCCAGGCATCGACCCCGCTTTCTGTTGCCACAAGCTGGCAATTTATCCGGGATCCACGCCCGTTTCCCAAAAAAAAGAAAGCTGGGGCCAGAAAGGAAGCAAGTTCTGCAAGAACACGTCAAGGAGCTTTTGGATGCCGGGTTCTTTCGGGAAATACAGTACACGACATGGCTTGCAAATGTGGTGATGGTGAAAAAACCGAATGGGAAATGGAGAATCTGTACTGATTACACAGACTTAAATAAGGTTTGCCCAAAGGATTCTTATCCTATGCCTAACATAGACCAGCTGGTAGATAACTCGGCTGGGTTTCGTCTGCTATCTTTCATGGATGCCTATTCGGGATACAACCAGATCCCAATGTACCCAGCGGATCAAGAAAAGATCGTCTTTATTGCTGAAAAAGCCAATTATTGCTACAATGTGATGCCATTTGGGCTTAAAAATTCAGTGGCAACCTATCAGAGGATGATGAATAAAGCCTTTGAAGATCAGCTGGGCAAGAATGTAGAAGTATACATTGACGATATGATCGTAAAGTCGTTTGATTTGACGAAGCATGTCCAGGATCTCGAGCAAAAGCTCAGGAAGAGAGAGAAAAAGGGAATTATAACCATTCAAAGGTGAATCAATTAATATAAGAAAATAAATAAATAAAATGACGTAGTTTTGAGGTAGCCGGAGATAAACTTATCTCAAGCTGCTTGAGAAAATTTTTCCCCATATATATATATAAAGCAGATTATAATTATACCGATGTAAGAATAAAAAGTCTTACACCAAATCTTAGTATTGATTTGCTTGCATTCAATGGATCATTTATAATATATCTAACAAATAAGAATAGTTAGATATAAGTAGAATCAACGAGTAAGATTGATAGTGTAACTTGCACCGATATAAAATAATCCTAACTATATACATATATGTATGTATATATATATGGCTTATCATTTCTCAAGCTGCTTGAGATAATTTTATCTCCGGCTACTAAATCATAACCGTAGAAAGATGGATCAATAGTAATAAAGGAAGAGAGAGAAAAAGGAAATCATAACCATTCAAAGGTAAATCAATTAATATAAGAAAATAAATAAATAAAACGACGTAGTTTTGGGGTGGCCGGAGATAAACTTATCTCAAGCTGCTTGAGAAATGCTTTTTCCATATATGGAAAACTATTTCTCAAGCAGCTTAAGAAAATTTTTCTCTGGCCACCCCAAAATTACGTCGTTTTATTTATTTATTTCTTTATATTTATTGATTTACCTTTGAATGGTTATGATTCCCTTTTTCTCTCTCTTCCTTTATTACTATTGATCCATCTTTCTACGGTTATAATTTAGTAGCCAGAGATAAAATTATCTCCAGCAACTTGAGAAACGATAAACCCATATATATATATATATATATATATATATATATATATATATATATATGAGGCAGGTTATATTTACAAACTTTTTTGTTTACAAACTCTTACAAACTACATTATCTTCTCCCGGGAGAACACTGATTACACTATTGTTATGGACCCATATAAGGGGCCCATTAAGTGATAGGCCCAATAAAGGGCAATCCAAGATCTGAATCGATTGTAATCACGGATAGATATCCATTAAGGATACTAATCCTAATACGACAGCATAGCAAGCAGGCCTGGGCCTTTACCAGAGGCTCCAAAGGCCCATCCACACTACCCACATGTGACCTATATAAATACAAGGTAAACCCTAAAGGTACGGTACGCTCTCTCTCTTACTGTTATGTTGTCACTGTGCGCACACACACACCCCATTGGCTAACACCGTTATAATATTATGTGCACAGTGATCTGCTTGACTCAAAGGTATCTCCTTCATAGATACCTTGGAGAGGGCACTAGATCCAAGATAAACATACCAGCCTATTGGGCTAGACATCTCTGTCCCAAGGACGGAACATTGGCGCCGTCTGTGGGGAACATCTTCTCTGAATTTGAAGTTCCCACCAATCTGACAAAGGATGGCAATCCAAACAAGGAGCAGTAGCCAGCAGTTACCCCAAAACCAGAATCAACCGTTGGATCCAGTTCTGGAAGAGGTAAATCAGCCTCAGAACCGGCTAGGGAACGACGTGGATTATGATCACGTCCATGTTAGCGAAGATGTCTCTAACACCGCTTCCACTCCAGCGCGTCGTGATAGGGGTCCTGATCCAATCATGGCTCCAGTGAGGAATAACCCTCCCCAGCACCCCGGGGATCTTGTTGCGCGTATTGCCCAGGCAGCCGATCCAGATACTCGGCTGGCTCAGAATGCATTCGCTTCGATTATGCAGCGAATGGAAGAGTTAGAAAATCGTAATAATCTCCGGCGGCAACAGGATTTCCAAACAATACGAGAGGAAAGTACCAGGGGAATGCGAGACCTGGAACAACGCTTAATGAGGTTAGCTGGAAGAGCTGAAGGCCAGCATGCCAATGGTCGGGAAGGAATTTGCAACCTGTTTCAGCAGAACCAGGTTCCTAAGGGGGGAAATCGTGAAAGGATCAACCCGGCAAATGCGACGAACCCGAACCTGGGTAACCAGGCGGCTGATGGCCAAAATGCTCAAAACCATTTGGCACAAGCTAATGGCCAGGGGGACCGGGATGGGATCCTCCCCAACCAGAATGCTCAGATCATCCGAGGACGCATGAAATCCGGCGGGTACAAAAGGAAGTACAACAGGGGCAGTATAACAACAGCCCTTTTACTGGTGAAATACTGAATGCTCCTTTCCCGGAGGATTTCGACTCGACACGCTTGCCAAAGTACGATGGAAGTCAAGATCCACAAGTCCACATAGATGCTTTCGACACGGACAATGTATATCCGAGGAATTGATGAACCCCTCATATCCCGGATATTCGCCATAACCCTAACTGGGGCAGCGCAGGCATGGTTTTCAACTCTTCCTGCTAATTCCATCGGATCGTCTGAGGAATTCGGATAGAAATTCCTCTTAAACTTTGCGACCAGCAAAAAGCATCCGAAATCCGAGTTCGCACTTGGAAATATACGACAACAACCCGGAGAAACCCTCCAGAAATACCTCAACCGGTTCAAGGACGCTGCATTGCAGGTCCCCGGATTATAAGAGAATGTCCACGTACATCTCATTGTAGCAGGCTTAAACGGTGCATCCAGGCTGGCCAAATCGGTCTATAAGGACCCAGTGAGGACGTTGGAAGAATTCAGAACCCGTTCGAAGAAATACCTCGAACTTGAACAAATGGAGAATGCAAATGTGTTATCTAAAGAGGGCAAAAGAATTAGTCTGAGAAGAAGAAGCACGACTTCAAAAGGAAAAGAACGGGTTGACAATAAGAAAAAAGATCCTAGGGCCAGAATCCCGCATACCCGAGATCGAGTTGGAAGGTATGATAAATATACACCGTTGAATGCATCATGCTCTCAAATCTGGAGAGAAGTGGCAATGAAGGAGATGAAGAAAGTAGACAGACCCCGGCCATATTCGACAGAGAAGGACTGGACAAGTCCAAATACTGTGTTTTTCATGATGGACCGGGTCACACAACTGATCAATGCTGGGATCACTGAGATGTAGTGGAGAAATTTGTGAGAGATGGACGATTACGTCAATATGTGATCAAAACCCAAGGGTCTAAAAACAACAAAAGGAAGTCAGGAAGCAAAATGAGAAGTAAAAGCCCGGTTCCTGAAAAGAAAAACAAGGATGAAAGGAACCACAAAGATGATTCCAACCTTGATGAGTTCCCGAAAACGGAATTCGACTGCAACGTAATTAGTGGAGCCCTTGGAGGAGGGGCGACACTATAAGTGCAAGAAGGAAATATTTGAAAAAGGTCCTCTCTATTCGGGACCGTCCTAAATTCAAGGAAGACCTAAGCAAACTAGATCCTCCTTTGTTGTATTTTACAAAAGAGGACATGCATGGTGTATTGTCGGGACATGTTGACGGGCTGGTCATTGCTGGAACCCTGGTAAACTGTCGGGTTAAGACGATCTTTGTTGATGCAGGGAGTAGTACCGACATTATACTGTGGGACACTTTCAAAAAGATGAACCTGGATGAGGAGAACCTCAAACCTTGCAAAACAACTTTGATAGATTTTAATGGAGAGCATACACCTCCTAAAGTCTACATAGACCTCAGGTTGACCTTGGGAACAAAAGAAGCGTTCAAATCAGAACGGGTAAGATTTATAGTGGCCGATTTCCCATTAGAATATAACATAATTATGGGAAGACAAACTATACACCAGTGGGACATGCTGGTTTTCACGAAACACCAAAAGATAAAAATGCTAAGCAGCAAGAGTGAAATAATTACTGTTTGTGGGGATCAAAAGGAGTTCAGGGATGCTATTTCGACACCGTCAAAGACAATAAAGACGGAGATACAGGTCCGCCCCGGATTCATCCAGGGGATAAACTCGGCAAGAACACGATTCCGCACCACTCCAGGAAGCCTGTTAATGTGGTTGAACTCGACATAGGAGAAGAAATAATACTGAGACTCGAACCTGATGGAGAGCTAGAAAACCTCACATTGGAAAAAGATCCTAGTCAATTTACCCGAATTGGTAAAACCATATATCCTCAAATTAAAAAAGAATTAGCTGATTTCCTCAAGAGCAACACAGATGTGTTTGCTTGGAAGTCGTCTGAGATCCCGGGCATCGATCCCACCTTCAGCTGCCACAAGATGGCAGTTTATCCTGGATCCATGCCAGTTTCCCAAAAGAAAAGGAAGTTGGGACCATAGAGGCAACAAGTTCTAGAAGAACATGTTAAGGAGCTGTTGGATGTCGGGTTCATTCGGGAGATACAGTACACAATATGGCTTGCGAACGTGGTGATGGTGAAAAAACCAAATGGGAAATGGAGAGTCTGTACTGATTACACGGACTTGAACAAAGTTTGCCCAAAGGATTCGTATCCTATGCCTAACATAGACTAGCTGGTAGATAACTCGGCTGGGTTTTGTTTATTGTCCTTTATGGATGCCTACTCGGGATACAACCAGATTCCAATGTACCCGGGGGATCAAGAAAAAACTGCCTTTATTGCTAAAAAGGCCAATTATTGCTACAATGTAATTCCATTTAGGCTTAAAAACTCAGGGGCAACCTATCAAAGGATGATGAATAAAGTGTTCAAAGATCAGCTAGGCAAGAATGTAGAAGTATACATTGACGATATGATTGTAAATTCATTTGATATGACGAATCATGTCCAGGATCTCAAGCAGACATTTCAAAAGCTCAGGAAGTACCGTATCCGTCTAAACCGGGTAAAATGTGCATTTGGAGTCCCAGCTGGGAAGTTTTTGGGTTTCATGCTAACCCATAGAGGAATTGAAGCAAATCCTGACAAATGCAAGGCAGTACTTGATATGAAAGTACCCCAGAATAAAAAGGAGGTTCATCAGTTAACCAGTCGATTGGCTGCACTAACTTGGTTCCTGCCAAAGTCTGCTGAGAATGCTCTCCCATTCTTTAAATTATTAAAGAAGGAAGCAATAGAAGGCTGGAACCCGGAATGCCAAGCCGCGTTCGACAAAGTCAAGAAATGCTTAGCAACTCCACCAGTGCTCTCAAAGCCAGACCCAGGAAACGTTCTAATACTGTATCTAGCTGTGGGGGAGGAGGCAATAAGTGTTGTCCTGATCAAGGAAACTAACGAAGGCCAAGAGTCAATTTATTTCGTCAGTAGAGCCTTACAAGGTGCAGAGGTCAGATATCATAAGCTAGAAAAGGTAGCTTTTGCTTTGCTGATCACGACTAGGAGGTTACGACCATATTTTCAGGGGCATCAAATAATAGTCAAGACCAATCAGCCTATACGGCAGGTGTTGCACAAGCCGGACCTGGCAGGAAGAATAACTAACTAGGCAATTGAGCTCAGTAAGTAAGACATAACATACGAATGTCGGAAGGCCATCAAGTCACAAGCTCTGGCCGACTTCATAATGGAGCTAACACCATTGAACTCGGAACGTGAAGAGTCTGGGGCTGCATGGAAGGTCTACGTAGATGGATCCTCCAACAGTAAAGGAAGCGGAGCTGGAATCATACTAGAAAGCTCAGAAGGAGTAACAATTGAACACTCCTTAAACTTGGGATTCCCAACTTTGAATAATCAAGCTGAATATGAAGCTCTGATAGCCGGGTTGGTACAGGCTAAAGAACATGGAGCTAGAAAGGTACAAATCTTCAATGACTCATAATTAGTGACTTCGCAGATAGGAGGAAAGTATCAGGCCAAAGGTCCTCTATTAATGAAATACTTGAATAAAGTTCAAGAAATGATGGCCGATTTTGATGAGGTGCAGGTTACTCACATCCCTCGAGGGGAGAATAGCCGAGTTGATATCTTGTCAAAATTATCAAGTACCAAGAATCCGGGTAACCACAGAACTGTGGTACAACAAAGCATAACAATGCCAAGCTGCATAATGGTAATAACCTCGGCAAATGACTGGAGGCAACCCATAGTGGCTTACCTGGGAAGAGGAATATTTCCAGAAGACTGTCTGGAATCCAGAAAGCTGGTCCGAGATGCGACACAATACACAATTGTGAACGACCAGCTATTTAGAAAGGGTTTGCACATCCCCATGTTGAAATGCTTCAACTCGGAATGAGCAAAATATGTCCTCGCCGAGATACATGAAGGAATCAACGACCATTACATGGGAGGCAAAGCTCTGGCTAGAAAGGCCCTTAAAGCTGGTTATTACTGGCCGACAATGAAAGCAGACTCTAAAGAACACGTCAAGAGATGTGACAGCTGCCAGAAGCATGCCAAATTAATCCTTTCACCACCTGAAGAACTGATGCATCTCGGCTCCATGGCCCTTCTTCAAATGGGGAATGGATTTACTGGGACCCTTCAAAGTTGTGGAGGGGCAACTTAAGTGGTTAATTGTGGTTGTGGATTACTTTACAAAATGGATAGAAGCAGATCCAGTCACTACAATCACCTCGGTCAGAGTACAAAGGTTCTTTGAACGGAACATTGTTTCCAGATTCAGAATACCAGCCGAGGTGGTCACTGATAATGGAACACAGTTCACTGATAAAAGATTCCAGCAATTAATGAAAGAACTACAAGTCACACATCGCTTTGTATCTGTGGAACACCCACAGTCGAATGGGAAAGCCGAGGTAGCCAACAAAGTGATTGTGAACGGTCTCAAAAAATGAATGTTTGATGCTGAAGAAAGCTGGGTTCAACAGTTATACTTTGTCTAATGGGGTTACAGAACAAGTACCCAAACTGCAACAGGGGAAACCCCTTTTCGGCTAACGTATGGATGTGAAGCCATGATCCCGGTGGAAGTTGGAGAACCCTCTTGGAGAAGGCTGAACAGCCTCGAACAAGGCGAGCAACAAAACAGTAAACTGCTTATTGAGGAACTAGATCTTGTAGATGAAGCTAGAGTTACAGCTCACTGCCGGGATATGATGGCCAAACAGCAAACATCGGTCAAGTATAATAAAAAGTGAGACCAAGAATCTTCGAGAAAAATAACTTGGTACTCAGGAGAGCAGACATTGGCAATAAAAATGCCAGGGATGGAAAGCTAACTGCAAACTGGGAAGGCCCGTACCGGGTTAAAGAGAAGCTCAGAAAAGGAGCTTACGTCCTATAAACAATAGAAGGCAAAAGAGTTAAGAGAACCTGGAATGCGGATAAGCTGAAGATATATTACAGTTAAATCCGGAATCCACCTTCGCCCATTTGCAATAGTTCTATTCAATTATATTTTCCTCTATTGGGGATTTACTAAAGCCGAATATGCCGGCAAATTCATGTAGTTCTCAATTTGATATCAATGAATGATGAATTTTTCTTTTTAAATATTTATCCTTGTCTATTTATGATGCATCAATACAAAATCCGAGGTACAGATACAATTTGTCATAGTGACTTTGATCAAGTCGAAATGCTCCCTATTTTTGGTCAAGATACCAAAGGGGACAGATGGCAGTATTGTTTTTACCTTAGATAAAATTGAATTATGAAGATCAAATTCAATCAAGTGGTTGAGTCAGTAAAGACGAGATCCATTATTAATACAGGCTTACCAGAACGAGTAAGTTAAAACAAACATGCGTCATCGAGAATGACATAAAGCGAAATCCGTACAATGCTTTGACCTCGGCCAGGTCAACAATAAGAACTCGTAAAATGCACGGGTTTAGTAAATTTAGTTGAGTTGAAAGATTACACCAATGAATGGTGTAAGACACTCGAATATAATTTAATAGTATAAAGTTCGTAAAATGCATGGGTTAAGTACATGTATCCGAGTTGAAATTACAACCGATAAACACGGGGTGCAACTCGGATAGAGTTTATTACATAACTATAAAAATCCCGGGTTTCGAAGGTACAAACAACCCAAGTTGAAACTCAGATATCACGTTGAGGGGCAACTCGGACAAGGTTTGAAGTATGCATAATTTGGCTAAGTTATAAAATTAGGTGCTAAAAGCAAACGCCTACTTGTAAGAAAGATGCGACATACTTTTAATGAAAATGAATACGGCTTCAGGGAAACATGACGGCTTATGCAAATCAAAGTACCTATATAAATGCATATATGGTGAATTCAGAAGTAAGAAATGCAACACGTCAAATCGTAAAACAATATGTGAATACGATAAAAGGCTCGAAGAGCAAATTTAGAACCGGAGTAAAACCGGCAATATTCAGAGTGAAACAAAAAGGGGCCCAAAGACCCCAACAAATTACAAAGGCAATCGGCATTCCGGACCTTCATTAAGTCTTGACAGCAGGAGGATCTTCAGACACCGCGACCTCTTTACCGGGTGGATTGGCTGACTCGACATCCTTCCTGGGTTGATTAGTTGCCTCTTCACGATCCTCAGTAGTAGCATCTTTTTCGGATTGAGTAGCCGAAACGCGAGAAGGAGAGGTGGCAATAGGTGGAATGATTTGACCATTGCTAACATATGCACGAGGATTCAAACCGACTAGATTCAAAGACACATCTGAATTAAGTACTTGGAGTTGATTAAGGGCATTATAGAAGGACCCGGTGACCGATTTCTCAAGTTCACCACGGTACAACTGAGCATTACGCTCGGCTTCCTTCATCCTGTCCTCCAGCTTTTCCTACATCCTCCGGAAGTCATGCATCCTCACGGCCTCGGCAGCTTGGTCGTCTCGAAACTTTCCATATTCTGCCTTGACCTTTGTCAGCTTGGCAGCAGTTTCGTCAAACTTCTCCTTCACAGAGGACAAATCATTCTTCACCTTCAGAAGCTCAGCATAGGTTTTGGCCTTTTCTTCCCGAGATGCGGCTGCCTCATTCAAAGACCGAAGATAGTTTCGCTTAAGAGTCAACAGAGGCATAGCCATCCCGGCCATCTTCATACAGCATAGCTTCAACTCTTCCACCTCCTTAATCTGACTAGCGGTAAGAGCAGACGAGTTGTAAAAATACTCTGGAGCGTAGACTGCATCCCGAAGAGCTTTGTTCATCCCGCCTTGCCATACTACGTGTTTCATAAGCTCGGGTTGGGGAGGTGGATGAGGATATATCATCGATTGCTGAGCAGAAACAGAAGCATGGGCATCAGTAGCGCCTACCTTGCCTTTGGTGCTACCCAAAGATGAAGAACCTTTAACAGCCACCGTCTCTTTGGTTTTACCGGGGTCGCCCTGGGAGAGCTCAGAGGCTTTCCTCTTCCTCGGTAACCCGGCAACGGTAGCCTTAGACTGGTTTAAAACCAACAACCAGCTAGGGGGCTCATTTTGTTGGTTCTCCATAGTGGGAACTTCAAAGAGGAAACAGTAAGATATAATCATCAACAGAAATACAGCAAATATGCATATATGGTTGGGAGAAAATGATCCATACTTAATTTGGCATCAAGATCCTTTTGGTTCTTGAAAAGAAGATATGCAACACTAGCATGCTTATGCGATTGCAGATATGTACCAATAGCAATGGAACTGTCGACATCATCCGGACTCAATTGATTCTCTTTGAAGCGGTAGCTCGAAGGGGGAAGTTGATAATGTTCGAATGACCAATACAAGGGAAATTTTCCCTCCATGACTTCGGCATCACAATTATCAATAAACCATGCACCCTTGCCGGGATGTGCAGAAACTTTAAAGAACTTGTCTTTTAAGTTCTTGAAAGAATCAGTGCAAACTCAAAAGAGTTTGCGACCAGGGATACCTCGAATGGTAATCCAACCCTTACACTCCGCCGGTTCATGACCGGTTCGAGGAGTCAACACTTGAAGAAAGAAGAAGAAAACACAAACAGAAGCGGGAAGTGTAAGATATGCACAAAAACGCTCAAACGCTTTGATAAAACCCCAACCCTTGGGATGAAGCTGGGTAGGGGCTATCTGAAGGTGGTTCAAGAGATCAATCTGAAACTCAGTCAAAGGAAACCGGATTCCGAGCTGAGTTATGACATCTCGGTAAAAGAAAAAGAAAGGGGGCTCTCCAGAGCTCCAACACGAGCAAACCGGTTCATCCTATCGTGGGGCGACCATGTCACAATTCTCTAACTCCCCAACAGGAAGACCCGCAACGTCATCCGAACCCATCTCGGAAGTCATGTTTAAAACCTCGTAAGTGACCCAAGGAAACTGAGATATTAAAAGAACGGATGGACGTGGGGGATGTGATTCAGTGGAAATCGACTCTTCTATTACCTCTCGAGGAGGGGATGCCATAAAACCTAAAATAAAGAAAAGAACTTGATCAGATGACAACGGGTATACCTAAATCAAAAGTACTATCAGAAAAATCACTAGACGATGATGAAGTTGGCAAGTCGGAGACCATAATGGGATCGTCTGCCCCACCAGATGCCGAGGTAGGCTCCAGTATATCCCCATGCCGGCAGCTAGCCAAAGTAGACTCGGCCAACGAATCACATCCTTGCTCGATAAGCTTCGAACTCAAGTAGACACAAGAGTAATAGGGGACACTCCTTAGGATAGGGGAAGAATGCGGAAGAGCGCGGATGTTGGAAAACGAACTCGGAGGAATCATGGGCTGGCGAGAAAGCTCAGCCCCGGGTTGAGGAAACGGACGCGCAACACGTCTGTTTCTGGTGAGACAACTCCTAGCCCGACTAGATGAACCTTTACCTCGGGGATGCCCTAACTCTCTGTTGGACATCCCGGACACTCTCCGAGATCTACCACCACGACAACCTCGAAGCATAGCTTCCCGTTCTTCTTCTTCGGTCCTGGGAATCCCCCAAAGCCAAAAACGAGCACCAAGAGGAATCTTTTGAAAAAAATCAAAATCTTCCTTCTTCTTCCCTTTAAAACACAAAGCTGAAGAAGGAGGGTTTTTCCCTATCATTTGGTCAAAAAACTAAATAATGCTAAAATTTCAAATAGCAAAGGGAGGAGGACAAGGAAGGCAAGATGATAACCACCAAAATACAAGGAGGGAATACACAAGTTCTGAAAGGGGAAAACTATCCAAAATGACAGGAGAGAACACACAAGTTTTGAAAGGTGCAAACTATGAAAGTTTTTCACAAGTTCGAGAGAAAATAACAGAAAATCGACGAAATAGAATATGCAACTTCAAATTGAAAAAGCATGCTGGCAAACAAATGTTCAAATGCAGGCACCACAACACATAAGCAACAAAAGAAAGAATATGTGTGAAATACCTGTTGACAAAAAGATGACGATTTGAAATTGAAATACTGGGAATAGACGAAATGAAGTTGATGCACAATGCTCAGAAGGTAAACGAAAGCATGTAAGGTGAGATGGAAGCTTATATAGCCCTGACTAGTGACCATTAGGGGTTGCGAATAGCAAAGGTCGAGGCTATTCAGGTCTTTCCGCTCATCAATAATAACTGCAATAGTCGTGGAGGAAACCACAATCATCATGCGCGGAAACCACAGCACGCAGAAGCCAAGGGTCAGGGTCATTACTGCCAATTCACTTCAAAAGCAATGATTAGACAACTGAAACGATGCTGCACGAAATGCAAAAACGGCATAGAACGGCTGCTGCACGCCAAAGCACGCGGGCTGTAGCACGTGGCAGAACAAAATGAGTACAACTCATTAACGAACGGATAACACATAATATATACATACGCAACTAGTAACCGGGTTAGACACCTGATGCTTGGGGGCAACCAACTAGTTGAACAATGGTCACTAAAGCGCATCTGTTACTCGGTCACTACGCAAATTATTCTGTCGGGTTCATGCAAAACCCGTCGAGGAAGTAGCCAAAAGCATATAGTCATACTCCAGTTAAGGCATGATGCTTGGGGGCAACCCGCCAGTTGGATTCCAACAACTCAAGCACATCCCTAACCTGGTGTAGGAACACGACTGATGTTCAACCTGCCGATATAAGGAACGAGGAAAAATCGTCCTTGGCATAAGCCACAACTCGAAAAAACCATAAATGCTTCCATGGAGGGACGGCTCGCCAGTTGAATCCCAACTGCTCGAGACTACCCCCAATCCAGAAAAAAGGATACGAGCAATATCTCGCTGGGTTGATGCTCAACCCGTCGACATAAGGGGAAGAAATACCCTCATAGAAAAAACTCAGAAAAGAAGAGACATGCACATAAGTTCACCCCGGCAACCCGGATATCCAGGTAGCCCGGCTGAGGGGCAACTGTTATGGACCCATATAAGGGGCCCATTAAGTGATAGGCCCAATAAGGGGCAATCCAAGATCTGAATCGATTGTAATCACGGATAGATATCCATCAAGGATACTAATCCTAATACGACAGCATAGCAAGCAGGCCTGGGCCCTCACCAGAGGCAACAAAGGCCCATCCACACTACCCACAGGTAACCTCTATAAATATAAGGTAAATCCTAAAGGTACGGTACGCTCTCTCTCTTACTGTTATGTTGTCACTGTGCGCACACACACACACCATTGGCTAACGCCGTTATAGTATTTTGTGCACAGTGATCTGCTTGACTCAAGGGTATCTCCTTCATAGATACCTTGGAGAGGGCACTAGATCCAAGATAAATATACCAGCCTATTGGGCTGGACATCTCTGTCCCAAGGACAGAACAACTATGTTCTCCCTGGAGAAAATAGTGTAATTTGTAAAAATTTTCAAAAAACGTTTTTAAACAGATCTTTCCCCTATATATATATATATATATATATATATATATATATATATATATATATATGGCTTTAATGTTTCTACAGTGATTGCAAATAAATTATCTACATTCACTATCAAAACGATGTCATTTTGGGTTGAATGCTTAAAAAATTATAATGATAAAGATTGTTATAACCTTGAAATAAATTATAATTCCAAAAATATCTTGATTTCACTCTAAAATGATATTATTTTGGGCTCAATGCATATAATTTATATGCATTAAATTCAAAAAAAAATCAACGCATATATATATATATAAGAAAAAATATTTCTACAGCCACTTTAGATAAGCTTATCTACAGCTACCCTTTTATAACTATGTTCTCTCGGGAGAACATAGTTATAACACTAAAGTTGCTTTTTTTTTTCTCTCCTCATTTACTTCTCATTATATATATATATATAATGGTGAAAATTGAACACATAATTTAACACAAATTACTCAAACTCTCACCATTAAATCAATCCTATTTGTACTCACGTCCACCTCGCGCAAATGGGTACCATAAATAAGAACTAATAAAGAGGCCCCAATTCCATTGAAAGACATCACGATTTTTTGTGCCTGCTAGTCAAGGTCTTTTAGTACTACATGACCAAACAATTATTAATTTACAAATATATATTTTTGTGTGAGATTTTTATGGAAGAATATATATTTTCTTTACTTTATAAATATTAAATAAATAAATTTTTATCAAAATTCGTAATATTAATAAAGGGAAAAATAAACACAAAATTTTTACCTGATAAAATTTCGTTAAAATCTCATATAAAATGATAAATTCCTATGCTAATACCTTTCACGGCTTTCGGGTCAGATATTTCACATTTACCCGTCCCCACTCGGTCTGTATAGTTCATGTTTTCATGCGTCGTCGGATTCTGATTGCATTTGTCGTGTGCTTGGTCCAACCATATTATTATTATTTTTCCACAAGGGATCGTGATGTCTTTCAATGGAATCGTGGATCTCTTTATTAGTTTTTATTTGTAATATCCATTTGCGCAAACAGGGTGTTTGGAATAATAGACAAAGTTTATGAAAAATATTAGACAAAGTTATTTAAAATAATTTAAAAAAAAAATGAATATATATAATATATGTCGGAGGATTCTTTGATTTCAGAGTAAGACCTTTAAATCTTACTCCTCATCTAATCGTTGATGGACAAAAATCAACTATTGTCATTTGTAATGTATTTAATAATTAATTAATTAATATGACTTCTTAAATTATAATTATTGGATAGATGAAAAACAAGGACTGAAATGTAGAATAAGACTTATAAATTCTACTCCGGTGTCAAATTATCTCTTTTCTATATATAATAAGGGATAAGTTATTTTACCTACTATTTTTTTCTGCCTATATCTGTCTATCACTCTCTAACACTATTGGATCAGAATCTTAACTAACATTTATCTTTCTCTCTCTTCTTGAGATTCTGATTTAATGGTGTTAGAAGATAATAGGCAGAAGTAGACAGAAAAATGGTAGGTAGAACAACCTATCCCATGTAATAATATGGTTGGACCAAGCACAGAACAAATGCAATCAGAATCCGACGACGCATGAAAACATTAACTATACAGACCGAGTGGGGACGGGTAAATGTGAAATATCTGACCCGAAAGCCGTGAACGGTATTAGCATAAGAATTTATCATTTTATATGAGATTTTTACGAAATTTTGTCAGGTAAAAATTTTATGTTTATTTTTCCCTTTATTAATATTTATGAATTTTGATAAAAATCTATTTATTTAATATTTATAAATTAAAGAGAAATATAAATTCTCCCATAAAAATCTCAGATAAAAAGATATATTTGTAAATTAATAATTGTTTGGTCATGGAGTACTAAGAGACCTTGACTAGCAGGCACAAGATGTCAGAAGTGCCGGCAAGACGAACGTATTGGAGAGTTCATCAGTGAAATTTCGAGGTGGCTATCGTACCAGTGTCACAAAGAGGTATTATTTTATTGGTTAATACCAAGGTGGGAATCCAAAACCTCATGACTAATGTTATCGCACCCAAAGAATTCCGAAGTTGAATGTGATTTGCCTTGACTGGGTCATACCCTATATTCCAATACACTATTAGTTTTCTATTTTTTTGACAGAAAAGTAAGTCATGGCTAGACGTATTTAACAAGATATCATTAATGTGTACTACACCCATGTAACTGAATAAGAATTTCGCGCCATACGTGTTGTAGATGTGTACTCCTCCCATGAAATGGTTTCCTTCTATTTTTTTATTTTTTTTTATAAAAAGTTTCCATCTATTTATGTAAATTGAACTTCATCTATCTTTATGTCAAATTTTCAATAAATAAAGGTGTTAAATAACAAGAGAGAAGAGAGTAACATTTGAAATAATATTATGTGTATTGACTGATGAAGGTTGTACAATATATAAACAGACTAATGGGCTAAGCCCAAACGTAATATAATCTGACCTAATACAAAATAAGGAAACCCTAATTACAATATATTTTTAACACTCCCCCTCAAGCTAGAGCGTATAGGTCATATGCACCAAGCTTGTTACATAAACTCTATTCGAGGGACCCTCAAAGATTTTGTAAACACATCTGCTGATTGCTCATTAGAGGGTACACAACTAGTTTTAATTTCACCAGCAAGAACCTTTTCTCGAACAAAGTGGCTATTTATTTCTATATGCTTGGTTCTTTCATGAAATACTGGATTTGATGAAATGTGTAGAGCTGCTTGATTATCACAAATGAGAGTTGCATGTCCAGTGTCTCCAAACTTAAGTTCTCTGAGAAGCTGTTTGTTGTCAAATTTAGCAAGTGCACTAGTCAAACAAGTAATAAAATGATAAGTAAATATCGTTCTCACGAGGATTTGTGTCAAGCACTAACTAACCAAATGTTACTAAGTTGAATCAACCGAAAAATTCTGAATTGCATTGATTTCTTGTCACTCGAAATTGAAATTGCATAAAATTAAAGAATTGATAAACAATAAGATGTGAATATAACTTAACAAGTAGTCAGATGTCAATTTCCCTCGAGCATGAATTTATGGATGAACCAATTTCCATTATGAATTATCTACTATGTGATGTTGATCAACTTTTTTCTTATCATCTCAAGATGTAATGTCTTACTACCCTGATAGATGCATTAATCAGAAACCCCAATGTCTTAGTGATTCTTTTCTTAATACATGCATTAATCACTAAGGTCTTAAGACCACATCAGAATCCTAGCATCAATGTCTTGACTACTAGAAGACTAATGATGAAGTTGTCAAAAATAGAGAAACAATGTAAACATGTCTGTTCTACACTATTTATCAACATGAAGAATTAATCAAGACAACTTCATACAATCACATAATAGATAAACAAAACATCTAATTAACCATTCATAAATTCAAACTTGAGTTCCATTGAATCAGACTACAAAGGACTCTACTCAGACATAATTGAAATACAAACAAAGGAAGAAGAAAGATCAAACTCCATTGTCATGATAGTAAGTCTTCAATCTTCAAGTGCAATTACATATGAAACACTAACTAATACAACACTACTCCTAAGAATTTTGAAAGTAAGAGAGAGAAGTCAGATCAGAGGATCTGATATATGAGATAGAGATGTGGTGAATTCTCAGGAATGTGAAGGCTCTAGCCTTTTATAGTGTTACAAATTACAACTGAAAACTAACATGGGCGCTAAAATGTTCTATATGGGCGTTTTAGCGTCCATGTTTGACGGATGTCTAACTGCTTTCAACTAACTTGGGCGCTAAAACGTGAGTTGTTGAACGTTTTAGCGTCCATGTCTGGTGAATGCTCAACTGCTTCCAACCAACTCCAACGCTAAAACGCTTGGCTTGGACGTTTTAGCATTCGAGACCAGAGTCTTTTTGCAGCAGCAGGGCGCTAAAACGTTTGGTCAGGGAGTTTTAGTGCCCAAGACCAGCAACTTTCGTCCTTAGTTTGCAGCAGCGCGCTAAAACGTTCTGTGTTGGACGTTTTAGCGCTCGGCACCAGCAACTTTTGCCTTCAAATTGTAGCAGCGCGCTAAAACGATATGTGTGAACATTTTAGTGCTCAACACTTAAGCATTTTCCTTTTCTCCAGAATCTTCTTCTTCTCTCTGCTGCTCCTTGAGCTTCATTTCCCTACAAGACAGTGTAGATTTTCAACAAAGCTTTCAGAACTTACACTTGAGGGATTTCCAAGACATTAACCTCTTTTTAATCCAATTAATCACACAAATTAATACAAATTCATGCTGAAAAACCTGATGAACTAGGGGTTTATCACAATTCCCAGATTTAGACATTGTTGTCCTTAGTAATGAACTTGCAACAGAGAAAGATTCAAGATTCTTTACAGATGAAACTCATGAGGATGGACTTTAATTAACAAAAGATCACATTGATACAACTTACAACCATGCAATCTCTTATTCTTTATGACTTGCCCAACATCATATGTGGCTTTTTAACAGATCAGTAAAGATGATATACAGAGACTTTCCAAACAACAACACCCCCTCACTAGGATCTTCTAAAAAATTATGAGAATTTTAACACTCTTGCACACTAGTGTTTAAGGATGTACTTAGCACTCATTCTTCATTACACTCAAACTGCTATAAGCTTGCCTATCTTCTCACTATTCATAGTAACAATGATCCATAAGGTAGATCAAAAAGGTTTTGGTATGATTAGCAATGAGGCTTGGTGTGTGGCTTGACTAGAGGTAAGGATTTCTGTGAAAGGGGAAGTTTAGATCAAATGAATCAGATTCAGATAAGAGGGAATTCACAGTAATTAATTAATTTCTTCCTAATTCCCTTAACTTTCTTCCTTTTCATTCCTTGTTCTTTTCTTTGAACCTTTCTTCCTCCTTTTCTTCCTGACACTTTTTGTCTTTAACAAAAAAAATTATTTTTCTTTCTTTTTCTTTCAGACACTTTGTGTCTTTAATACTTCCCTCTGTCTCTTCCAAACACTTTGTGTTTCACAACCTTTTCTTTCTTTTCCTTCTTTCTTTTCCTTCTTTCTTTCTTATATTTCCAACACCTTGCATTCACTTATTGCAAAAACACTTTCCTCCCCACAGAACACTCCATCCCTTATCACTTATCTGAAACTTTTAATCTGAAGGATTGGAATAAATGTGGTTCTTGGCTTGATAGACAACAGGCTAGGCTCAAGTGTTTCATGCAATGAGAACTTAAAAGTTGGCCATTTGACTTTTTGGTTCAAGAAGGAAATGCCTCTACCCTACACATCATCAACCATTTCAAGCAAGAAACAGGGCAAGTTCTAGAGTTACTCATGCAATGAAGTGCTCTCTGAACAAAAAAATTTCTGTATAGGCTCAATTTCCTCACAGTTCAGAGTGCATGCTTGACTTTCTCTCTATGCATCAAAACTAATCTCTCTACTCTTACACATTGAATGAGTCATGCAATCATTTCATTTCTCAACATGCAAGGCATAAAGTTGTATCCTTAATTTGATCAATCATCTACAATTCTGATCAGTCAAATCCTCATGGAATTTCATATATAAAAAAAAAATTTGAAATCCAACTTCTGAACAAAACTAACATCTAAACTACACTAAAAATTTATTCACAAAGAAAAACTAAAGAAAAGAGATTGAGATGTTTCCCTGTTTTGGCTCATCCACTCGTGTGACATCTCCATGAAGTTCGCATGCCATTCAATCACACCCCAATTTCCAGATTTAAACGTTGTTGTCCCTAGGAACTAATTTAAATCTAAACAGCAGTGGATCACTGAAACACATTCATGTATCATTCAATAGCATCAATACTATCGCAATGTGTATCAATCAAAACAGTGAATCTCAATGTTCTTAACCAATGTACAAAATAAAACCAATAACAAAATGTAGTTAAAGTAAACCACAATAAAACCATATAACAAAAAATGAAAAAACATCAGGAGACTAGTCAGTCTCTGACTCCTCCTCATCAGTGAAGAGAAGATCTGATCCTGGATCAGTAGCAGGCAATGGGTTGTACTTATTATCAGCGGTCTGGTCTTCATCCATAGCGGAAGCATCACCAGCAATCAGATCATCAGCAACAGTAGCATCAGAAGCAGTCTGGGCAGCAGGAGTCTCTCCCTCAGTGGCCTGAGCAGCATGGGCAGAAGTAGCAGCATCAGCAGTCTCACTCGTATCAGCATGATCGTCATAATGGGTTCGGACAGCTGCCTCAAATGCATCCTCCTCGTCGAAGTGAGGGTAAACAACAGGCTGGAATGCAACTGTCTCTAAGCCCTGGGCCTCACAGATAGCGGTCAGCATCTTAATCATGTGAGTCTGAAATGATTGCTGACTCGTCTGCATAAACTTGAGACGACGGCGTAAATGCCCCATACGAATGTCAGTGTTGATCAGCCACTGCTCCCCTGATCTTATCCTCTTTTCAAGCTCAGAATCTGCCTCAGCCATGGATTTCCTGCCAGGTGTCAGCCCTGTGGGTCCATCTCCTCCAATCTTCAACTGTTGTTTGATCATCTTGGCATCAATTGTGGGGTGCAATTTGACTGGCACCCCATTATCAGTAACATCCACACTAGCTTTCTGGCACAGAAGCTGGATCAGAGAATAGTGACCCAAAGCAGCAGAACTGCTATCAGAGTGAGCCATATCATATATGTTGTCCTGAAGAAGGATGGGAAGCTCCACTTTCCCTTTGGTCATAATAGTGTGAATCAAGACAACTCTCATCAGAATTACCTCCGCTTGGTTGGAGGAGGGCATAACATTTGAGACTACAAAATGGAACCAGACTCTAGCTTCCCCATTCAGCTGCCTCAACCAAAGCAATTTAGGATTCACCTTATCCTTGGTCGTCTCCCATTTTTCATCGGGCTTGGCTATGGTGTGCAATACAGGCTCAGCTTCCCCCATTTTGGTCCAAGTCTCAAATTCTGGGTCCCGTCTCCTGGGTGGAATGTCAATTTTCTGCCAATTTCTCTTGAACTGGCAGCATTGGTTGTGAAGGTAATCACAATGCCGGATCTTTAGAAGCTTCTGAATAGTGTGGGCATCATTTTTGACTTTCTTTCCTCTCACCCAACTAACAAAAATCCTCTTACTACCCTCATCACCATTGTAGGCATTGGCATAGAATTCTCGTGCTATGGCCGGGTTGTTGTCGACGAGGATATCACAAAAGGTCACACATTCCCTAGTTTGCAGTTGGGACTGGAACTCTGGGTACTCATCCTTGTCCATGACAAACTTCCTTTCCCGGACAAATGGCCTAGAAGAGGTCTTGGCAGTGTAACGGGCCTCATGCTCCGCACTCTTCCATAAATGGGCATCATATGTAGGTGGAGGTGGTGTAGGCTCAGATGCCTGAGACACCCTAGACCTCTTCTTTTCGTTCTTTTTAGGTGGAGGTGTAGACATGATCCTGAAAAATCAAAAGAGATAAGTCGGTATAGCATGGAAAAGTAGGGGATCCAATTCCCAGATTTAGAATTGAAGTAATGATGGAATTTGATCCAAAATCATGTGAGTAAACACCTCTACAATGCTAAACTCAGCAATCAAAAGCATGTATGCAGCAGGGCCTGGGCGCTAAAACGGTCACACTGAATGTTTTAGCGTCCTGGCCTTAAACGTATATGAAACTGGCTGAGCGCTAAAACATTGGGTGACCAGCGTTTTAGCGTCCTGGCTTTTCTGGGTCAAGCATTTCCTCGAATACCTTATGTGTGTGTGCATATAGCATATCGTGGATATCTATTGGGGAGCTCCCTCATCCCCAAAACAATA